>NW_027632436.1:638919-702127 GCF_902686455.1 Sciurus vulgaris
CCACAGCCAGTTCTGGCCTCATCCAGCCCAGGATTGCAGAGATGACTCAGAACTGAAGTCGTGAGTGTTGTGGTAATTCTGTGGCATTGAAAACTGAGACCCATTCTGGTCATTTGCTTGTATTACAGGTGCTGCCCACATACTTGTGGTACCAGTTGACCTTCATTTTCTTTGTGAAATACTTCATGAAGCATGGATGCAGGATATCCTCTGGGGTGTACAGTATATTTAGGAGAGAGGTGAACCCTCCTGTAGATGACAAAAAAGCACAGATCTCATAAATTAAAGTGATAAGTAGTTTGGCACTGCAATTAGCATTGGTAAACTCTAAGAAGAGTCATTACATCAAGAGCTGTAGGATTTGGGTCACCAGAACTTTCAGGCATTACTGGAAAGACATGTGACAGCCACTTTTGAAGATGATGTGCCAGTGCTTTTTAAGGAAGAAGAAGTCTAATTTATGACCAGTGTCCCCATAATCTGTCTGCATTTGGAAAAGTGCTCTGAGAAATCATGTCAAACCAAACTATGGTGCCACATATGAATTAACTGAAAAATAAGTACACACTGGTAAGGTGTGGCTGGAGAAGGTGAGTCATTAGGGTATATGTTTGGTTAGCTGAGCTTAGTCTCTGCTTCTTGATAAGATACATTGAGCCTCTTTTATCCACCACACTTTTCTGCTGTGATGTTCAGCCTCAACTCAAGAACTGAAGAAAGGAGCCTGATGTGTGTGAACTGAGACCTCAGAAACCATGAGCTCACAAATAAAATTTCCACCTCTAATTGTTTGTCAGATCTTTTAATCACAGCAGAAAAAAGATGACTAAAACATCTGTGTAGCTTACATGTCCTGAATATCCTCTGCATATCCTTGTAGCCTACCCATTTAGTAGTCTAAATGACCTTAGTAATCAATATAAAATGCAAAGCCTTGATGACCAGAGTAGCCTCTATGACCTGAGTAGCTTCTATTATCAGTTCAGTATTTATGGCCTGAATAGTCTCTATTGCCTGGGTCCCTCTTATGACCTGAGTATACTTTATGACAAGAGCAGCCTAAGCCTCCAATATAGCCTCCATTACCTGAGTTACCTCTGTGGCCTGAGAAGCCTCCATGGCCTGTGTAGCCTCTGTCATTTGCATCACCTCTATGGCTGATTACCCACTTTGACCTAAGTATAATCAATGACCTGCTTAGTCTCTAGGATCTGAGTAGCCCCTATTACCTCTGTAGTGCCTAATGATTGAGTACCTTCCACTGCCCACACACCCCCTAGGACATAAGTGGAATAGGTGAACTGCTTAGCCTTTATGACCTGTGAAACCACTGACTTTATGCACTCTAAAGAGTATAGTCTATGGTCTGAAGAACCTCTATCAGTTATGTATATTCTATGACCTGTGTACTCCTTATGACTTGAGAAGCATCTAAACATATGAAGCCACTGTAACCTGTGTCTATTTTATATTGTGTATAGTCAAAATAACCTTAGTATCTTCTGTGACCTGCATAGCCTTAATGGCCTGAGTAGCCTGAAATAACTTAATGTCTGCTCTGACCTCAGTAACCACTATTATCTTCAT
Source organism: Sciurus vulgaris (assembly GCF_902686455.1). Lineage (NCBI taxonomy): Eukaryota > Metazoa > Chordata > Mammalia > Rodentia > Sciuridae > Sciurus > Sciurus vulgaris. The sequence goes on from NW_027632436.1 coordinate 640,507, forward strand.
GTTCTATATGGCCTGAGTAGCCTTGGTATACTGAATAATATCTCAACTTTCATTTTGTTTTCACCTGAGTAGCTATTAAAATTGCAAGGCCTTTATTTCCTGAGTAGCCTAAATGTATGACTTTAGTAACCTAAATGATCTGCATAGACTTTATGACCTGTATATCCTCCATCAAATTAGTAGTGTATATGACTATGACCTGAGTAACTTCTCTTGTTTGCATATGCCCTATGACCTGAGTAGCATCTATGATCTCTGTAGTCTTTATGTCATATTTTGCCTGAATCACTTGTATAGGCTCTAAGGCCTGAATAGCCTCTATGAACTTTGCAGTTTCTGTAACTGGCATGGTCTTTATCGGCCCAGAAACAATTGTGGTCTGGGTATCCTTCAGGATTCAGGACACATGTAGCTTCTAAGATCAAATAGTCCCTATGACTTGCATAGCACTTGTGGCCTAAAATGCCTTCCTCTCTCTCTCTCTCTCTCTCTTCTTGCTTTCCTCTATGAATGGAGTAGACAGTATGAACTGAGTGGTCTGTATGACCAGCATAACCTCTAAGACTTTGAAGCCAGTAAACCTGCATAGGTTCTATAGTCTGCAGAGCCACAAGGATCTGTATAGCCTCTATGACCTGATTAGCCTCTATGGCTATGAAACCACTGTGACCTCTGTCACCTTTATGATCTGAGTAGCCTAAATTATTTCTGTATTCTCTGATCTCAGTAACCACTAAGACCTATGTAGCTTTTGTGTTCAGAATAGACACTCTGAGTTGTGTAGCTTACATGGTGTTAGTAGTCTCTATGATCTGTGACTCTGTGGCTCAAGTAGCCTAAACAACCTCAGTAATTTATAAGACTTGTGAAAATCTATGGCCCAGGTAGATTCAATGACTTGAGTTACCTCTCCAATCTGTCAATTCTCTATGACATTAGTAGTTCATATAACCTATGAATCCTTTATTCCCTGAGTATCTTCTCTGACCTGAATAGCATTTAATACCTTCATAGCCTAAATTACTTCAGTAGTCCCTATAACCTCAGTAGTCACTAATACTTTCACTGCCAATATGGACTAGTTAGCCTCTCTGCACTGTGTAGCCTCTGTGGAATGTACATTGTATATCATCTAAAGAGTCTGTATGACCAATTTAGCCTTTACAATCAGAATCTGTATTTCCTGCCTAGCCCGTATGGACTTATTAGCTTAAATGGCCTTAGTAATTCCAATGAGCATGTAGACTCTATGACCTGTGTAGGATCTACATCCTGTGTAGACTCTATTTTCTGTCTAGACTCTAAGATCTGAGTAGCCTCTGTGATATTTCTGACCTCTGTGTCTAATATAGCCTCTATAAACCTCATAGACATTATCATCTCCATATGCTTTATTGCCCAGTTTACTAGATTACCTAAAAAGGCACTATGCCCAGTAACTCCATGGCTTGAGTAGCCTCTATTTACCTGTGTAGACTTTATGGCCTAAGAAACCCAAATAATTTTAGTACCCCCTATGACAATTGAAATCTCCATTATCAGCATAGCTTTTATTTCTTTTATTACCTCTATGATCTCTCCAAATTTTATGGGCTCAAAAACCTAAATAAACCTAGTAGCTCTAATGTTCTGCATAGGCTCTATGGCATGAATTGCCTCTATGACCTGAATTACCTGTATTTTGTGCAAAACCTCTATGCCATGATAAGCCTTTATGGCCTCTTTAGTTTTTACGACTTGCATAGCATCTAATTCTTGAATAGTCTCAATCATCTGTGCAATCTCTATAACCTGTATAAACTTAATGGCCTGAGTAGTTTCAATGATCACAGTATCTTATCTAACCTCTGTAACTACTACAGTCTTTGTAATTACTGTGGTCTTAGTAGTCTCTATGCCCTGTGTAGCCTCTTTGATCTTTGTATTATATGTTACCTGAGTAACCTGTATGTCCTGACTAGCCTTTTTAACTGAAGTAGCCTAAATTATCTCCCTCACTTGTGTGGACTTATTACCCTTAATGACTTTAGTAGCTCCTCTACCTGCATATTTATTATGATCTGTGAAACTTCTATGATCTCAGTAGCTTCTATGCCTTGTGTGCCCTCTGTTCTAGTCAGCTTTTTTTGCTGCTGTGACTAAATAATCTGGCCAACACAATTGTAGAAGAAAAAATGCTTATTTGAGGTCTCACAGTTTCAGAAGTCTTAGCCAATAGAAGGCTAGCTCCATTCCTTGGGGCTCAAGGTGAGGCTGAATATCATGGCAGGAGAGGGTGGTGGAGGGGAACAGATCCCAAAATCAGGAAGCAGAGAGAGAGAAAGTGGGGGACTCCACTCTCCAGATATAAAACATACTCCATAGCCATGCCCCCAATGAACCACTTCCCCAGCCACAACCTACCTGCTTTCTGTGACCACTCAGTTAATCGCATCTGGAATTTATTCACTGATTTGGTTAAGACTCCCACAACCCAATAATTTTTCCTCTGAACCTTCTTGCACTGTCTCTCATGAGAGCTTTTGGGGGACACCTCACATCCAAACCATAACTCCCTCTTTGACTTATGTAGCCTCTATGATGAGTTCAACTTCTGTGACCTGCAAAACCTGTATTTCCAGAGTAGGCCTATTATATGCAGAGCCTCTATGGCCAGCATAACCTCTGTAAGCTGCTAGCCTTTATCAATTACAGAGGTATTATGGCATGAGTAGTCTCTAGTATCTGCATATTCCCTATGACCTGTGCATTACCTGTATCCTGAATAGATTCTATGGTGTGAGTGTCTTCTCTGGCCTGTGTAGTCTCTAAGAATTGAGAAGAGTTTATGGCCTTGGTTTCTTCTAGAACCTATGTAGCCTCTGTGTCCTTTGAAGACTTTGTAGCCTGAGTAGAATCTATTGCCTTCATAGCATCTATTTCATAAGTAGAAAATTTTCTGCCTACCCTGTATGGCCTTATTAGTGTATATCCTCTGTGACCTGTATGTCTTTTATAACCTGAGTATCCTAAATGATATTCCTAGCCTGTAGGGCTTTATTAGACTAAATTCACTTAACAGTCCCTATTATTTTGAACCTTGTATGACTTGCATTTCCTCTATGACCTGAAAATCCTCCAATACCTGCATAGCCTGTATGATAAAATAACCTCTATGACATTGTGCAGCTTCTGTGATCTCTCTAGGCTTTATGTCCTGTAAAGCCTTGAAGACCTGAATAGACAGTAAGACCTGGGTAGGATTAAAAATCTCAGTGACCTCTATGGTTTGTATAGCCTTTATTTTGCAGGTACTTTTTCCTGCATAGACTCCATGACCTTCTTGGACTTTATGGATAATATGGCTTACTCTTTGATCACATTTTTTTTCCTGTACATTCTGTGTAGCCTTCACAGTTTCTCTGTCCTGAGTAACCTGTATACAGTATATATTCTTATATACTGGGTAGTCTAACTCAACTAATTAAAACCTGTTATCTGCTTACCCTCAAAGAATGGAGTAACCTCTATGTCCTGAAAGTCCTCTTTGACCTGTGCAGATTCTAGACCTATCTATATCTGTGTCCTGAATTACCCATATTACCAGCCTACACTCTATTAACAGAGTAGCCCAAGTATTCTTCATATCTTCAATGAACTAAGAAGACTTTTACACCTGTGTAGACTATACAAGCTGTGTATCCTCTATGACCCAAATAACTATTATGACCAGACTATCTTCCATGACATCTATAGGGTCTGGGACCTAAGTAGCCCTTATGACCTGTATAAATCTCATGGCTTGAGTAGCATTTATGCCTAGGTAGACTCTGTGACCTGAGTAGATTGAGTAGGCTCTATCACCAGCATAAACTCTCTAGGACATTTTAAAGTCTCTATGGCCTATGTAGCTTCTATGTCCTGAGAACCCTTTGTGGCCTATGTAGCTTGTATGACCTGAATAGCCTCTATGACCTAGAAGGTGTTCTTGGCCTGAATAGCCCCATGATCTGAGTAACCTTTTGTAACTTAGTAGCCATAAATTCTATGACCTGCATACCATGTGTGGCTTGAACAACTTCTATTTCTGGAATAGTCTGCCTGGTGTTAGCAGCCTCTATTTTCTGTATAACATGTATGAACTGAATGTCTTCCACAATTTTCATATATTCTATGACTTACGTGGTATATCTGGCATAAGTGGCTCCTATGAATTATGTAGCATCTGTGGGCTGAGAATAATCTTATGCCTGTGTACCCTTTATATGCTGAACAGCCCCTATGACCAGTATAACCACTATTATCTCATGCCTCTAAATCTTGTATGGAATGTTTAGCATCTATGACCAGTAACATCTGGGACCTGTATTTCTTCCATGACCCACACAGCCTTTATGCCCTGGGCAGCTATCATTACCTATAACACCTTTGGATGGAATAGCCTCTATGACTGGCACAGCATCTGTGCCAGGACTGTCATCTGTCACAGGACTCCTGGCATTTCTACAGCACAAGTTCAGCAAATTTCTTATTGCCTACATATTCTCCAAGACCTCCAATTCCACAATGGATGAAGTAACCTCTTTAACCTGTGTAACATCTATAAATCTTGTGACTTAAATGGGTTGCATAGACATTATAACCTGTGCAACATCTAGGATATATCTCTATGCCTTATTTAGCCTCTTTGTTATGTCTTGTCTGTATATCCTTAGAGCTAGGGCCATAGCTTCTATGCCCTGAATAGCCTACATGGCCTTGACCTCTATGTACTACTTAGCCATAGTGTCTGTGTAACCTCTATGACCAGGATAGCCTTCATGATCTTTGTAACATAAATTACCTGCCTATCTGCAATGACCTGCCTATATGATCTGTGTTGTCATTGTGACTTTCATAGCATCTATGCCTGAGTAACCTGTAGGACATGAATAGTCCATATAGCCTGCTTTTAATCTATGGCCTTATTAGCCTCTATGGCCTGCATAGCCTCAATGCATCTCATAGCCTTCATGGTCTAAAAAGTTCAATTACTTCAGTATCCACTCTGAATTTTCACATTTTATGCCCTGAGTATTCTCTGGGAACTGTGTGGCCTCTATGACCTTAGTAATCTCTATGACCTGCATAGACTTCACATCCAGTGTCACCTATTATGACCATGGAAGGTGCTATGTCCTCTGTACCCTAGATGGACTGAGTAGTCCAAATTACTTCTTAGCCTCTATGACCTTAATAGACTAAATAACCTTAGTGAATTCTATGATCTCAGTAGCTTCTGTGATCCACAGGGCCTATGTGCTTGAGTAGCCCCTATGAACAGTGTAGACTTTATGACCTATGTAACATTTATTGTTTGAGTAACCTAAATGATCTGCAAGTCTCTATGACTTTATTGGCCTATGAACTTAGCCTCTATTAACTGACTAGTCTCTATTAACTATAAAATATCTGTCAAAAAAAGCCCGTATGTCCTCTGTAACTCTATGGGATTAGTAGATTATGTGATCTCTGTATTATCTTTGGCTTATATATTCTTTTTGACTATGAAGATTTTTATGGCCAGTATATCCTTTATGGTCTGTGTAACTTCACTTCAATAGTATCACTTCTATTGCCCATGTTCCTTCTGTGACCTAAGTAGACTCTATAAGTAGTGCAACCTCTATGACCTGCATAGAATCTATGGAATGAATAAATTCTATTGCCTGCACAGCCTCTATGACCTGTGTATTTCTTATAATCTGTGTAGCCTATTTGGCATCAGTATTCTCTAGAAAAAACAGTATCCACTATGACCTTTGAAGTCTATGGCCTGTATAAACTACTTAGACTCTATAAACTATGTAGCCTTTATGGCCTGAGTATTTTCCATGGCCTACAGAGTCTCTATTAACTGCATAATCTCTATGGCCTGATTAGCCTCAAGTACCTATGTAGTCTCTTTGGCTTGAAAAATCTTATGTACTGTAGCCCTCTTATGGCTATAGTAGCCTTCATAATCTTCATAACCTCTGTGACTTCTCATACCTCTGTGGCCAAAGTGTGTTCTATGCCCTTGAGTAGCCTAGTTTGAGTACCATCTTTGGACTGTATAACCTTTAAGTCCAGAGTTGGTTCTGTAAACTGTGTAGCCACTATAACATGCCTCTCTTCTATCAGCTAAGTAGCATCTATAACCTGTATACGTTTTGTGACATAGTAGCTTTTAACCAGCATACACTCAATTGCCTGTGTAATCATGATGGCCTGAGACACTTAAATGTAGGATAATGACCTTAGAAGCATGATTGACCTTTTTATCCATATGATATTTGTAGCCCCTCTGACTTGCACAGCCTCTATGTTCTTGTAACCTCTATAGTCCAGGTATTCTCTTTGACCTGAGTGGCTTTTATGGTTGGCACAACCTTTATGACCTAAGTAACCTTTTTGACCAGTAAACCCTCTGTGATCCCTGCAGACTTTGTGAAATAAAAAGACTCTAGGTCCTGAGTAGCCTTCATGGCCTATGTGCCCTCTATGACTAGAGTAGCCTCTGTGAACTGCATAACCTCTTTGATCTAAGTATCCTCCATGACCTATGAAACCTCTACGACCTGATTAGCCCCTAAGACCTGTGCAGTACATATGACTTAAATAATCTCTTTTGTCTGCTTATACTCTATACCTGAGTAGCATCCTGGAACTGAGTAGTCTCTCTCAGTAACACAACTTCTCTGACCTGTGTAGACTCTATGAACTGAATCTTTTTTTATGGCCTGGATTTCCTTAATTACCAGTGTATTCTCTGTGTTCTTAGAAACTTCTACACCCTATCTGTGACTAATGTATTCTCCATAATATTTATATCATTTATAAATTATGTAGCCTACATGTCCTGAATAATTCCTATAACTTGTGTAGAATTTATCACCTGAAAAACCTCAATTTTTCACTTAAACCTCTAAGCTGATCATACAGCTTGAACTGAGTCAATCTGAAGCCAATATAACCTCTATTACTTAGAAGCATATAACATCTGCATAAACTCTATGGTCAATGTAGCATCTACAATCTATGTAGTGTCCAGGACATGTGTATGACTCATGACATGCATAGCTTGTATGGTGTACACAGCCACTAAAACCTGTGTTGCTTATATGGCCTGATTAGCCTAAATGGCTTGTATAATTTCTATGATCTCAGGAACTACTATGACCCATGGTGCCTCTATGATCTGCACAGCCTTTATTACCTGTGAAGCCTCTGTGTCCTGAGTGGCACCTAAGATTTATGTAGCTAATGTAGTCCGAATAACCTAAATGACACCTATGGCCTGCAAAGTTTTTAAGTTTTCAATAGTGTCTATCACTGGATTAACCTGTATGACCTTCATATTCTCTATGACTTGAGTACATTCTATGATGTGTGCATTATTTATGCCCTGAATTGTCTCTATTTCTTTGTAAATTCTATAACTTTTATAGGTTATTTGGACTAAAAAGTATGAATGAGCTTAGTAACTGATATGATTTGTGTATTCTTTGTGTCCTGAGTTGCCTCTGTGACATCAATATTCTTTATGAAGTGCATATTCACTATGACCAGTATCATCACTATGGCATGTGTAGTCTGTATGGTCTGAGTAGCTTCTGTGAACTGTATCACTTCTATGACCTGGGTGTCCTCTACAGCATAGCCTCTATTGCCTGCATGTATTTATATCCTGGGTAGCCTAGTAGACCTGAACAACCTCTATGGACTTAGTTGTCTAAGTGACCTTAGTATGCCCTATAATATTCATAGACACTATGAACTGCATAACCTCTATAATTTGCACAGGGTCTCTGCCTGCATATACTCTCTGACATGTACCACTTCTATGGCCTGAGTACCCAAATTATCATAAAGTTCATATGACCTGTGCTGTTTCTGTAGCCAGAATAGCTTCTATGACTTGCACAGCGTTAATGACCTGTGTATCTTCTAAGGTGTAAACAATCTCTATGACCTCCATAACCTTATGAGCTGAGAAACATAAATGACCTCAATAGGCACTTTGAACTTTGTAGCCTCCATGAATCATGTAGCTTCCTTGACCTGTATAGGACTTATATGCACAGTAATCTACCTGGCCTGAGTAGTATCTAGGTCCTGTTAACCTCTGTGAATTGCATATCTCTTTGACCTGCATAGACTCTATGATATCTGCAGACTTTATGATTTTTACTACTTACTCTCTGACCTAAGTAGCTTCTTCAACCCTCATAACCTCCGATTTATGCAGCCACTAGAGTCTGTGTAGCCTCTATCACCAATGTAACCACAATAACATTCAGAGCCTCTATAATCTGTGAAGCCCCCTGCACCTGCATTGCCTATAAGACCTGAATTGTCATTATAATCTCAGAAGTTTTTATAACCTGAAAAATTTCTATGACTTGTACTATATTATCTGTAATATGTATGTTTTTCATGACCTACCATAGACTCCCTGTCCTGCATATTCTCTCTGGTCTAAGTACCCTAAATGAACTGAGTAACCCATATGACCTGTGTAGTATTAATAGTCTGAATGGCCTCTATGGATTGAGAAGCCCTTATGAATTGTGTATACTCTAGGATCTGAACAGCCTCAAAAAATTGAGAAGGTTTTATGGCCTGCATATTCTCTACAGTATGAGTAACATCTATGACCCTATATCATTTATAACCCATGAAGCATCTATTACCTATGTAATCCTGACAACTTTTATGAACTCCAAAGGCTCATGCCCTGTGTAGATATTTAATTAGTAGCCCCTAAATACTTGGTAGGCTCTATGATCTGAACAGCCATTGTGAGCTGGGTATCCTCTGTGATCTGCATAACCCCTATTACCTAAGTAACATGTATGACTTGCATATTTTCTGTGTTCTGAAGTCACTGGTCATCCTTATCTTGATGACCTGAATAGCTTTTACTAACTGACTAACCTTTATGTCCAATGTACTTTCTAAAACCTGACTATCCTCTTTGACCAGCATAACTTTTAGGACCTGTACAGCCCCTAAGAACTGTGTGAGTTTTATGAACTGAACAGCATAATGAAATTTCAGAAAGGAAAGAACATTATCTCTATGGTGTGTTCATGGCTTGGCCCCAGTATATGAGTTGGATATTAATTAAACAAGCTCACAGCCCTTCTCCCAGGAAGGGATTTCATGCATCCATCTTCTTGATTAACATTATAGTATTGAAATTACCCTTCCTGGAAAGTATTACAAGTATATGAATTGGTCACACCTTGGGAGCCAGGAAACACGGCAAGGGTATTCATCTGTAATAACACTAGGAGAAGCTAACAAAACATAGGAAAGTTATCACTAAAGAAGTAGAAGATCACCAGGATTACAGTTGTCCAACATAAACTGCCAGGTGTAATTCCAGGCAGGAAGGAGGGGGAAAAAATCCAATGAATGAGAACTGCTTTTCTCAGGAATTGACATGATCTTGTTCCAGAAAGAAATTATTATGAAAGTATCCAGGACTATGTCCCAAGTTCCCACAATTCTGGTGGCTATCCTCTACCACATTTAGAGCACTGAAAATTACCATGGTTAGATAAATGACTGGATAGATTTGTCCCACCTGAGGAACCAATGACTGCACTAATGGAATTGCCTCTCTAGAACACTGGTAGTAAGGAAGCTAAAGATTTCAACAGAGTTAGGGGACAACCAGGATGCAAAATTGCAAAATACATGTAGCTTAACATTCATCAACTTAGTTTTCAACAGGTACAACTTTATGACAAGGGGCTTACTCTTTCTTGCTCAGGCTGAGGAAGAGGTAGATTGGTTCTGACTGGGATGTCATGTAATGAATGAAGGATAAGTGAGGTAGGCTGAAATAAAATATTTTAGCACATAATAAAGGAGAGTAATAAAATTAAAATACCTGTGGTAGATATCCTGATACCATTACTGTTCAAACAAAGGAGCATGAAATTGCCAGAAGGTGGAGAAAAGTTTATCATTGAGAGCAAGTTCCTTGGCACCAGGTTGGAGTCAGTATTTTAGGTTCACAGGCAGAGGGCTACACCCATTGTTGAGTATTTGAATATCAAATTTGGAGGTTTTGGGAGTCTCCTTCATGACCTGTTTGGCCTCTATTGCCCAAGTATCCTCTATGACCTGAGAAGCATCTATGACCTGAAAGAAAGAAATTAAATGTATACAAATAAGTAAAGAAGAACTCAAACTATCACTATTTGCCAATGATATGGTCCTACATTTGGAAGATCCAAAAATTTCACCAAAAATCTTCTGGAACTAATAAATGAATTCAGCAAAGTAGCAGGATATAAAATCAATACCCATAATTCAAATGCATTCCTATACATCAGTAATGAATCCACTGAAAGAGAAATAACACTACACTGTTCATAATGATTTTTCAAAAAAATACTTGAGAATCAATCTGACAAAAGAGGTAAAAAATCTCTACAATGAAAACTACAGAACACCAAAAAAATAAAGAAATTGAAGATCTTAGAAGATGGAAAGACCTCATATGTTCCTAGATAGGCAGAATTTATTGGATCTTTTCATGTTAATCCCATAATTTTTCAAAATTCTTTTCATGGATTTTTACTATCTTCACTGGGTGGTCAACTTTATTTTCAACATTAAATACTTTGTCTTCATTGTCTAAAGTTCTGTCTTCCAAATGGTCTAGACTGTGTGTGATATTTTCCATTGAATTTACAATTGACTAATTTATAATTGATTGATTCCTTCATTTTGAGGATTTCTACTTGCTTTTTCCACAATCTCTAACTCTTTATTGATCTTTTACTTCTTGTATTTCTCTTTGATTTAACTCTGTATACCATCCTGTACTTGGCAGATCAAATTGACTAAGGACATTCTAAACTTCTTGGACATTTATTCTATTGTGTTGTCAGTGGCTTCTCTTATTGGGGAATCTTGCTTTGTTTGTGGTGTTTTGTTCCCTTAATTTTTTATGTTGTAACCCCAGTTGCAGCCAAACCTGGCACTGAAGCTCCAGGTCCTGGCTATTGTCCCCAGACAGGGGCAGTGTACCCCAAAATGGCAGTGGAAGCAAACTATTGCCACTCCACACAAAAATATGCTGTGGCCAGTATCTCAAAATGGGTGTGGACATGTGCAACCAAACCTGTAGTGTCCCTGGCAATACATTTCTGAACAGTGGTGGAAGTGGTAGTAGCAGAAATTGGTGGCAGCAACCAGGGGGTCAGCAGCAGCTGCAGACATCAGTGGTGTTGGCAACAGTTGGGAGAACTATGGCAGCAGTGGCAGCAGCAGTGGCTGTGGCTGCAGCTGCAGCAGCACCCAGAGAGAACTCCGGGTGACTTTCTGGGAGTTGCAGTGGTGAGAGCAGTGTCAGTGATAGCAGGAGCAGCAGCAGCAGCAGAAGTGTAGATGGCAACCAGGCATTTGAGGCAGTGATGAGGGCAGCAGTGACCTCTGGGCCATGTCGACTGTGACAGTGTCAACATCAGCATCAACACCCAGAGAAAAGACCTCCAGGCACCCATGGCAGTGACTGCAGGGGCAGCTGGGCCCCAAGAGAAAGCTTCAGGGAAATGGCAGCAGCACTCAGGAAAAAAAGTGCCTGAGCACTATTGCCCTTCAGTCTGATTGGATGAGTTTGGGGTTGTAATCTATGCAATTGCCTAATTTTAAAATTGGATCAGACAAAGGGAATGGCTATAATTAAAATGCCTACAAATGTAGCCAAATAAGGCTATATTCTGAAAGAGGATCACCAGACATTTCATTTTTCACAGTAGCACCTAAGACATGCATAAATTCTGTTACCCTATGGCCTGTATGATGTGCATCAATTCTATGGCCTATCCTTTGTACCATGCATAGCCTCTAGAAACTGAGTAGTTTTAAAAAACCTTAGCATCTTGAACTTATGCAACCTCTATGATTTTCATACCCACAGTATCCTGAGTAGCAGAAATGACTATTATCCCTGATGAACTATGTAGCGTGTATACATTGAGTAGCTTAAATAAACATATTAGCCCCTATGACTTGTGTAGCCTCTGTGGCCTGATTATACTGTATGACATACATGATCTTTATGACTTGCATATTCTCTATGGATTGAGTAGCCCAAATGTCCTGAATATCTGCTATGACTTCCATACCAAGTATGGACTACTTACCTTCTGTGTCTTTCATAGTACCTATTGCCTGGGCATCCTCTATGTCCTGATTTAACGAAGTGATCCAAGTAGCCTTCATTACATGTATGTATTCCATGACCTTTAAAGGACTCCATGACCTCTGGAATATCTGTGTCCTGAGTTGTCTCTGTGAATCATGTAGCCTTTATGATCATTGTAGTCCATATGTCCTCCACAATCTTTTTCACTGAAGAACCTCTATGCCCCAGATAGCCTCTGTGACACAACAGCAGTCTATGACCAACTCAGCCTTTATTACCTGCAAATCCTTTCTGGACTTCTTTGTGAAATGACCTTAGTAGCTTCCATGACCTTTAAAATGTGAGTAGTCACTATGACCATTATAAGTAGCCATTATGACCTGGGTAAACTATGATTGTGTACCCTCTATAGACAGTGGAGCTTGTTACTGAAAGCTTGGTTCTTGTTCCCAGTGCCTAGTCAATAAAAACAATAGAGTTTTGAAAGAAGGAAAAATAAGGTTTATTGCTTTACATGCAATGGAGTAACAGAGAATTCCTGTCCCAGATGCTGTGATTCTGCCTATCAGGGAGAACAGAGAGTTTTTGAAGGAGTTATTCATTTAAAGGCTACAATCCAGGTCTTTTCTGTAGGCTACTGTGATTCACTTACTAGTTTGGGGGCAAGCCATTCTTTCGATTTTGTGCCATCCCTGAAGTCTGAATTACTTGACTCCTCTGTTGGTTATGTGCTCAAATACAGATAACTTGGCCTTGGACAAGGAAAAGATAATCTTCTTCTTCCACTCAGGTTAGGAAGGGTAAGAGTGTGAAAAGGTAAAGAAAAACATGTCCATTTTAAAATAAGCCTCAGTGGAAGTGCAGTAAGGCTATATTAAAATCATTAGTTGGACCACTGTTACTTAATGATCTAAGCAGCCCAAATGACTTGACCAGTCCATGTGACTGGTGTGACTTGAGTACTCTCTATGGCTTGAGTAGATTAAATGACCCAAAATATACTTTTCTATATTGTCTTCCCTTTTGAGAGACCGGGGATTTGAACTGCGGTCCTTGCGCATGCTACGCAAGCGCTCTCCAAGAGGAGCCATTTCTTCAGCTCCTATATTTTCAATTAAAAGTTTTTCTATATTGTTTTTCATATGTAATTCTTCAGTCCATTTTGAATTGATTTTTGAATATGTTATAGAGAGGTAACTATTTTTATATGGATTTGTATTTTTATATGGATTATGAATTCTGATGTGGTCTTGTTTGTGCTAAGGTGAGTCAACAAGGTCCTCACTCTAACTCATGGTTTACTCTGAAAGACAACAAAAAATGACCCACCTGTTCTTCCTGCCCCTTTCAGCATTTAAGGCAATGAACACTTTTATTTCCAGGATAGTTGGGTGGTAATGATAGGACATAGGTGCTTGGACCTTCTCTTATTGGGGCATTTTATTTACACTAACTTCATAAAGTTTTCATACCATTCTCTCTTTGCTAATATAGGAGAAATGTTTGACAGGATGCACTCTTTTCTCTGAGGTTTCATTAGAACTCATTTGTAAAGTATTTACATATACTGGGGAGTGGGGTGTGTGATGGGAGTGTGGTGGAGGGCAGTTGTGACTGCCACTCCAATTTCTTTATTGTTTTTGGCTTATTTATTATTCCAAAAATACTTTAAGTCCATTTTAATAATATTCAATGTATATTGGTTACTCTCTGCTATTCTTTCTACTTCATCTTATTTTTTAATTACGACTTCATATTTTCACTAATGGTACTTTTATGTTTTTTCTTTACATTTTTTGCCATGTCATGATGGTGCCCAGTGTTGGGGACTGTGCCATGTTGACCACGCCAGAATGGCACCTGATCACATCGGCAGCAAGGAGGTTAATTGACCTAAGCACACTCAGGTGATTTATCGTCCACGCACACAGTGCATGCGCATGTGTTCTCAAGCACTCCTAATTGTGCCTCCTCGGACATCTAGCATCTTGCTAATCTTTGTGTAAGAGGCGTGGCCCTGCTCTCTGCCTCCTGGAGGTGATATAAGCGTAGGCAGAGCGAGACAGCGGAACACGCAGCAGCTAGCAGATACACACAGCAGCAGCTAGTAGGGAAAAGTGGTGGCAGCTAGCAAGCATAGCAGCTAGTAGAAAGAAAACACAGCAGCTAGTAGAAAGAAGAACACAGCAGCTAGCAGAAGGAAGTGCAGAGAAGCCATTAGCAGAAAGGAAGAAGAAGCAGGCAGCAGCTAGCAGATAGAAACAGCAGCTATCAGAAAGTGGCGGAAGGCAGATCGCAGAGCAGAGAACTGAGACACATCACTAAAGCACCTTAGGTAGATGCACCCTTAGTTCACAGGATGCAGGACACACCAGTAAGAAGCAGCAGACCTTAAGCGAGGCATAGGAAGTCTCTCTTCCTCTAAGCTCTAAGCAAAGCCTGTCCTTCTCTCAAAGTCTCTCTTAAGCAAAGTCTCTTTCTCTCTGGTAAGCAAAGTCTCTCTCTCTCTCCTCTCAAGGCAAGTAAGCCTCATTTCCTCTATCCTCCATAAACAAACAAGAAAGCAGTGCACTAAAGAGAAAGATAGAATTAGCTCAGTTTCCAGTCCACCACCCATAAGACCCGTGCAAATTGTTGCTGCAAGTGGTGACAAATGTCCACAGATTTTGTACCGCAAAGAGCCAGAGACAAATGGTGGCCCATACAGGGAATTGTGGCCCATATGGGGAAGGAAAATTAGCAACAAACTTACAAAAAATAAAAAAGGGAAATATGCACGGTGGGGAAACTGAGGAACCTCACAGGAATAGGGCAAAGGAAAATTCAAGATCTGCCTCCGGGAATAGATACAGCAGGGAAAGTAGGAACCTCGCAGGAGTCTCTGGCCAGAGCAGTTTAAGGGCGAGGGATAGTAAAAAATAGTGTCGATCAAAAACTAAAGGTCACAAAGGACACGACAGTGAAGTGTAAAAATGTGTGTATTTGTGTTGTTTGTGTTTAAAACTAAAACAAGTCAAGTAAAATAAGTCAAGAAAAGTTAAAGTAGTATACAGGAAGCTGGGTAAAGTAACTCGCGGCAGACAGGGAGCTGGGTAATGTAACCCCCGGCGGACAGGGAGGAGGGTAAAGTAACCCCCGGCAGACAGGGAACTGGGTAGAGTAACCCCCAGCAGACTGACCAAGTATTAAAATAATAAGATTTGTGTGTTTGTTGTTTGTCAAGAGTTCATGTCTTTGGTCACATTGTAAATAGGATGATAGAGGAGCTCTGGAATGTGTGTATTTTGTATTGTTTGTGTGTTTGTACTACTGTTAGTGTGGCCTTTGTACAGTGAAGGATGGATTCAGAAATATGAAGTCAGTCTGAAGGAATAATTCAAAAGGGGGTGTGAAAAATATATTACAAGGAGAAGTGCTGGGAGAGATTAAAAAGGAAGTTAGGTGGGGTAACAAAAAACAGGAAAGTTCTGGGGAGGAAGGAAACCCTGGGGAAGAATTAGAAAATAAGGAAACCACTGTACGATCATATGTTCAAACTCTAGCAGAAATAGGCCCAGGGTTTATAGAGGAAAAGTTGCTCAATGTGCCACAAGGGGATCTTCATAAACAGGATCTAATAGCAACAGAAAAGAACTGTCAAAATAAAGTGAGGAATAATTACATGGTAATGACTTAGAAAACAATTACTCAGAAAGTTTACAAACAAGGGAAAAATGTAGGAGAAAGCTAAACCCAATACAAAGAACCCCCAAAAGGAATAACTAAGTGGTAGTGAAAACTTAAGAACAAAGGAAAAAGGTAGGAGAGAGCTGAATCTAATACAAAGAATTTAGACAGTGATGACTGGAAAAAGCTATGCAGAGCAGTGTTATCTGGAGGACAATGTCTAGTTGGAGAGCTCAGTGGCAAGAAATAGCTGTTGAAACTGCTTGCAGAAACGCAGTAGCAAGGTAGAAATGTTGATATGCTAATAGAAGGCTAATATGCTTCAATAGATACTCAAAATTAATATGATCCTGGAGTGTATGCACATATATACAGCAGCATAGAGACAATGCCCTAACAAAAGAAAAGCCAAGAGATAACTATAGTAAAATCTGTTACACCTTGTACCCCAGGCCTCTGCCCAAAGTGCAGAAAGGGAAAACATTGGATTAATGAGTGCAAATTAGTTACTGATGTTGAGGGCAAGATGTTACCAGATCATTTAAGAAACAGGGCACAGGGCTCTTGAACTCAAGGCCCACAAAATGGAAGCAGTTGTCATAGCCCTTGTAGAGTTTGGGGAGTAACAGATCTTTTTGCTGATAGTGATTGCATCACTCGGACAATTCCCAAATTGGGACTGGTTGGACCCATAGCCCTCATAAGCTGATTTAGCCACACAGATGATTTTCATCTTTTTCTCAGTAAAGCAAGCTGCTTATTTTCATCCTGTGTAACTCACTTTCTAATCACTCATGTTGATACCTCACATTTAAGGAGGGTTTATAAGTAAAGGGAAGTGCATTGACTAGAAAGTTAATGGAGTTAATATTAAAAATGTGGAGAGGGTGAAACAATTGTTTTTTCAGCACAGTGTGGCACCAGATTTTGGGGATTTTTAGGTTTTACACTAATAGGCATGGGTGTGCTTGTGTTGATTCTATCTTACATCTACAAACACCTCAAAGCCAGTCAACAGGCTTATGTCATCATAAAATAGACCATGGCCACTCTTGAAGCAGAACAATCTCCCAGTGTATGGGTTGGTGTGCTGGATCGGTAGTCAAAGACGGGTAAGATTCATGGGGAGCACATACCAACCTAAGACAGTAAATGAGGGCTAGAGCCTCATTGTCCAATGAAGGGTAAGGTTGTTGGTCTTCTGTGGACAACCTAATACAGACACGATCCCTGCTGGCTTTCTTTTCATTGTATAAAAAGAAGGGGGAATTGTTGGGGGCTGTGCCATGTTGACCACGCCAGAATGGTGCCTAATCACATCGGCAGTGAGGAGGTTAATTGACATAAGCACACTCAGGTGATTTATCGTCCACGCACACAGTGTATGCGCATGTGTTCTCAAGCACTCCTAATTGTGCCTGCTTGGACATCTAGCGTCTTGCTAATCTTTGCATAAGAGGCATGGCCCTGCTCTCTGCCTCCTGGAGGTGATATAAGCGTAGGCAGAGCAAGACAGTGGAACACACAGCAGCTAGCAGATACACACAGCAGCAGCTAGTAGGGAAAAGTGGTGGCAGCTAGCAAGCACAGCAGCTAGTAGAAAGAGGAACACAGCAGCTAGTAGAAAGAAGAACACAGCAGCTAGCAGAAGGAAGTGCAGAGAAGCCATTAGCAGAAAGGAAGAAGAAGCAGGCAGCAGCTAGCAGATAGAAACAGCAGCTATCAGAAAGTGGCGGAAGGCAGATCGCAGAGCAGAGAACTGAGACGCATCACTAAAGCACCTTAGGTAGACGAACCCTTAGTTCACAGGATGCAGGACACACCAGTAAGAAGCAGCAGACCTTAAGTGAGGCATAGCAAGTCTCTCTTCCTCTAAGCTCTAAGCAAAGCCTGTCCTTCTCTCAAAGTCTCTCTTAAGCAAAGTCTCTTCTCTCTGATAAGTAAATTCTCTCTCTCTCCTCTCAAAGCAAGTAAGCCTCATTTCCTCTATCCTCCATAAACAAACAAGAAAGCAGCGCACTAAAGAGGAAGATAGAATTAGCTCAGTTTCCAGTCCACCACCCATAAGACCCGTGCGAATTGTTGCTGCAAGTGGTGACAAATGTCCTCGGATTTTGTACCGCAAAGAGCCAGCGACAGCCCAGGACATCACACATGCTAGATAAGTGCATTGCCACTGAGACACATCCCCAACCCTAGTGTATTATATTTGTCAGTTTATTTCATAACTTTTGTGGTCTTATTTCTCTCTTTTCATTAGTTTCTTCAGGGTTCACTTCCTTTTGAGAGTAAGCATATACTAGTAATAAACTGTTTTTGTTGTTTATCTGAAAGCATTGAGTACAGTACAGGTGGGAATAGAATTCCAGAAAAGTTGCTTTTCACTCCTTCTTTGGGACAGCATCTCTTTATGTTCCCCAGGTTGACCTTGAACTTCTGGGTTCAAGTAATCATCCTATCTCAGCTTCCCACGTAGTTGGGATTTCAGGCACCAGGTATAAGAAAAGCAATTTATTTTTTGTGCACCTCATATTTAATTATTAGACCTATTGTGTGGTTATTTGAAGAAATGCTCATCCTCCTCTAGAATGACTTTTTCTTGTGTTGTTCTCTGTTGTATTCTCAGTCCTAGAACAATGCCAGATACACAGTTTCTAATTCATTATTATCATACAAAATCATTATCAATGGTTCAATGAACTTAGGATGGTTTTGGTATATCTTTGCTTTACTTTCATCTTCTGCCATTTCCTCTATTACCTAATTGAGTAAACTGCATTCTACTGCATATTTAATTCTGAAATTTAACCAAAAATTCAATTCTCATTTCCTGGTTATTTACAAAACACAAAAATCAATGTCTTTGTGAACATTGTCATTCATGATAGACTTGTGATGTCACTACTGACAAACAACAGGTGAAGGCCATGAAGAGACAGCTGTGTGCACAAGTCACCTTATAAAAGAAACTACCACACAGATGCTCACCACTTAAATAAAACCACTGGCCTGACATGCAGTCTTGCAAGTCCAACTCTATCAAACATTTAGCTCTTTCCTTAAGATTAGATTGAGTTATTTTAGGTTTAATAATTAATGTCTAATAATTGTAGCCATTCAACAATCAGAGCTCACTATGTCTCAAATAACTCCAAAAGTGCCAATTATTTTTTATAAATACTTAAACTATCTGTGCATTTTTGCAATTAAACCCCAAAATATTCCTTTGCTCCTTGGGTATACCAGAAGCCACCCTGGCCTGGAATTAGTTGTGAAAGGTTGAAATCATTTTCTTTGTTATATCCCAAATTAAACCTTCTTATTACTTATTTTTCCAAAATTAAACCTTCTTGCATAAAGATTCATCTCTATCCCCCACACCTTTGCCATCTTTAAAGATAGCATTCTAATAAAATTAAGTATGCTTTTCTACCTGGCTAACCACTTCACCAAAAACTAGTGACCATCATTGGTACTGAAGCATAGAAGATAAGAAAAACCACCATGGTTAATGGGAAATGCTGACAATTTGTATTGGTTATATTTGAAATACATGTAATATGTAGAGACTTAGCAGTCTGCAGTAGAACAAATTTGTATGGATGCTTGTTATGGCAATTTGTTATGGCTATTGCTTGTGCCAGTTGTTTTTCAAACTATGTTCCTGTATTCACTGGATGATCATGCTTTTGTCTTTGTGGTTTGGATACAACTTTTAAAAATCACAGTGATAAACTCAGAAAAAGCACATTCTTATTAGAAAAATTAGTTCTGAGATTCTATTGTTTATGAAATTTATATTGAAAATATAATCCCACAAAATTTTGATGTAATTTTGCCATCCATATTGGTGAAACAATTGAGCACAGGAAATCTAAGCATTCAAGTCTGTTTGAGAAGGATCAGTGTAAAACATGAGACGTGTGCAAATACATGGTTTAGCAAGTATAACTGTAGTAATAGGTTTAAAGATGTTTGAACTCAATGCAAGATAACTTTTCAAGATGTATTTTGCTCCATTTTTATCTTTAAGTTTTTTATGCACTAACAAATGTGAACTAATAAGTGATATATGTCAAATACATAAGTAAATAAGAGGAAGATCAATAGAGTAGAGGGAAGAGAATAGAGGGAGTGGGAGAGATAGAGAGGGAGAGAGAGATGGAAAGCTGAAGGGCACTCTATACCAAAATGGAGTAAATAAAATTTCATGCTTGTTTGATTTTGTCTAAATGAACCAAATTACTATGTATGACTGTAATTCTCTAAGTAAAAAAGAAAGCAAAAGCAATATATGGCAGTTTTATTAGAACTTCACGGATAATAAAACAATTCCAGTTTATATCAATGCCATTGAATGCTTCAAATAAAAATTCAATTAATTCTTGATAAAGGTTGTTTTTAATTTAATTTATGAAATCACAACAGTCACTAGAATTTCATTTAGTGAAAATTTAATCTGACATCACTCTGAATGCTAACTTAATATTAGTTATCATATTCTATCAACTGAAACAGAAGCTGCAACTATCAATGTCTATACACACACAAATGAACCCACACAGAGAGACACCCAATTATATTTCTGAATGAAATATAATTACAAAATTTTAGTTCTGTACCTCTTGGGAAAAAAAAAACTCAAAAATTTCTGCATGATATTAGGTCCTTTGGCTCTTTGGAGCCATTATCAGTAGCATTGAAAAATATCTGCCCTTTGAAGAACTATTTTATAAATCAACCTAAAGATCTCAGTGTGGCATTTAACATTTTGAAAACAATATCCTATGTTTTAGTTGAAATTTACTCAAAGTCAGAAAATTTAATCAAATAATCAGTTAATGGGCAGGTAAAATATAATCCTTTAAGCTTTTAGCCCATTGAGATAATTCAGAACAAAGTTTGAAATATGAAAAAACAAACTAGTGGGATGACTTTTTCTTGCATAAATATTCATGAAAAAAGACACTGGAAGGGAGGGGCAGAAAGACAGTACCTGCAAACATTTACGTTTTGAAATATTCTCCAAGAGCAAACTCAGATGGCACCAACTGTAGCTTCCGTCTCAGGTCCCTAGGGGGCGCAATCAGCACAGGAAGTCACTGGATCCCCAGCGAAATTGCAGGCGGGCGGGTGGGGCGAGTTTGAAAATAGAAGAGGGGGCAGAGTCGCCTCTCTCCACCAATCCATGGCGAACTGCGGGCTCAGCAGTGGCTCAGCAGCTTGTGCTGAGGCTCTGTGCTTGGGCCATGGTGGCAGCTGTGTCTCCTTGAAGCGCCTGTGTGGGGTGCACGCTCTTTGTTATCAGTGAGAGCGGCCAGAAGTCAGGGCAGAGCGGTTGTCCTGGACAGTCTCCCCCGGATCATCAAGGGCTCCATACGCCCTCTTCAGTTATGCTGCCCCACTGCGGAGATCATTTCCGCCGAGGGGCAGCCGCTGTGGCCTACCCCCAGCGCTAGGGTTGCTCAACTCTTTGTTCGACTGCAGCACGGTGCCCCCTGAACTGGCGGGTCCAGATCGACAGTGGTGCCGACACTCTGGGGCCCAGTTCAGGGCAGAAGACCCATAGACCAGCACGCAGCAGTGGGCAAGGTTCAGCCCAGGCGACCTGGGATCTTGGGCACTGCAGGACTCCAGTTGCATTAGTTCCGGGCACTGGGCAAAGTAGAGGTCACTGGGAGATGGTGGGACTGGCCTGCTCCTGGGCCCAGGGGCGGTGGAGCCTCCTCAGTGGCCTAGGGTGGGTACAGGCTGGGGTGCCACCCAGGTGGCCTAGAGTGGGCGGGCGCAAGATGGGTGAGCTCCGGCTTGTGGGCCTGGTCCCAGGGGTACAGTATCACAAACTTTGCGAGCGTGAGCACCTGGGTCCCCACATTTCTCTCGGAGCCACCCAGTCGGGACGGTGAGTCACTAGGTCTGGAGGCCATGAGTGGGTGATGCGGTGTGCCTTTAATTCTGGAAGAATCTAGGAGAGGGAAACTGAGCTAGCTAGAGTGCACTGTGCTGCTGCTCTTTCTTTCTTAATCAAAGCCAGGTGAAAACTTTAAAACTGTGACCCTGCCCTCCACTCCTTGAAAGAACATCACAGACCAGTCCCATTACTCCAATTAAAGATGGGTTGATTAGTGTCTGAATCTCAGCATCACAGTCTTGTTAACTAAGGATGAGTGACATCTGTGGTGGACTTCTTGTGTCAAGTGCCAGTCACTAAACTGACCCTTTCAGTCCTCTGCCCTGGGCTCTGTCCTCCATGCCTCCCAAGGCCTGGTTCCCCACCCCAAGTGGGTGTTGTACAATCCTTGAAGCAAAACTGTCAGCGTCCACAGCTTTGCCACTCCACTGTTTCTCCCTCTGTTGACTATTTAGAATACAGTAGTGATCTCTAAAATAGGGGAGAATGCTGATTTCAAATGACCTTTTATAAACAGAGGTGCAATCTCTTGTGCAAGAGCTTTCCCACATAAATCTGAATTTCCTGACTAAATCTTTATCAATCCTGCTAGTTGTGTCTTTCACAGAAGACCCTCTTTGATGGGGGTCTTTAAAACACAGTAGTGAACTTGATTTGCTGCTAACTACTTTAGAAAAATTAGCTGTACTAACAATGAATCAAATAACATTGCCATATGTAAATATATGATTTTTAATTAAAAAAATTACTTTACCTTCCTCCAAGATAGGAAGTTATGCTAGTATAGTACGTTGCAGAAAACCACCATTTGGGGACTTCAACAATCAATTTCCACATTTTCTGAATAAAAACAACCCTAGGATTGAGCTGAAGTTTGGACTTCTGAATCAGTTTGTTCAACAAAGCACTAAGCAGCCAGCTGATGTTATTACCTTACCAAGTCACATGGACTTTTCATGCTCCAAGCCACTGTAACCTGCACGTGCTATTCACATGATGATAGCCAGCAAAGAAGTCACTTCAGATTTGTAAATGTACTTAAAAATTTTGAAATATCATTCATAAAACATTATCTTCCTTCCTTTGGCAGCTCTATTACTGCTTCAAGTAATTCCTCCCTAAATAACAAATCTAACTTTTTTCTCCATGAGTTTTTTCTACCTAACTTTTCTTTTAAGTCCTAAGTATAGTCTTTATATCCTTTTCTTGAGTTTTTTCTCCTTTCTCATCCACATTAAAACTGTTAGTAATATTCCCCATTCTGTTGTCACAAATATTGTTCCCTTTTTAATCAGACTTCTCAAATTAACAAGAGGAAACTGAAATGTAGTGAAATATTGTTCACATTAATAAATACTTAGAAAAAGTTACCATACATCATCCTGGGAGAATTTCTTATCTTTTTGCCATTTCCTCTTGAGTTTTAGTTGAAATTGATTGTTGATTGAAATTGATTTTCAATTGAAATTGAAATTGATTTTCTGAGGAAATTTTCTTTAGCCCTAAAGAAAAAAATTAAAATTTGAGTGTAAATTACCTCAGTAAAAACAATGATCCTATTAACAATTACTGCATTATGAGGAATTCAAGGAAATATAGGATAATTTTCTGTACTCAAAGATATTATAGTTTGCTTGATTACCTGATCCTTCCATCATCAAAATATAAGTAGAGCATACCTAATTGGAAAAACAGAAATCTGAAATGTTCCAAACCCCAATACTCTTTGAACACTGACAAGATGTCACAAGTAGAAAATTCAGCACTTGAACTCATGTGGTAGCTCACAGTCAAAAAACAGCCACATTAAAATTATTGTATAAAATTACCTTATGGCTATGTTTATAAGGTACATATGAAAAATGAGTAAATTTTATTTTTAGATTTGGAATCCATCTCCAAGATAGGCTATTATGTATATGCAAATATTTCAAACTCTAAAAATACATAAAATTCAAAACACCTCTAGTCCTAAGCATTTCGGATAAAGAATATTCACCTGTATCAATACTTGTAGCTTACTTTATTCTGCTTTGTCTTAACATGTTTACTGTACTCTGCTTTTCAACAAATACTTGCCTCCTCCCTAACATAGTATTTGAATTGGTAAATGAAATTTGGACACATGGAAATGACAAATGGTCATAAAAGCACATGGAAAATGAGATACAAGGTCAAAAGGCAAGTTGGATGTGGTGACCCATCTTGCAATCCCAGCACTTGGGGGGCCAAAATAGGAAGATAAATTGAGTCCAGGGGTTCAATCAGCCTGAGCAATGTAATAAACCACCATCTCAAAAAAGGAGGGGACTGGAGAAACACACCTACACAGATATCTTAATAACAAAGATATTTTATACAATGAAGAGTAAAGGAAGTAAACAAATTCTCAATCACATTTTATGCTAAAGTCCTATGGAGGATAAGCCTCACCTTCTAACCTCTTTTATTAGATAGGAATTTGTGTGGGGAATAAGGCCAAGTGTAATTCATAATACCCAATCTTTTCAAATAATTTTAAGCATTAATGTACAAACAGTTTCTGTACTAGGATCTAACACCAAGGACATGACTAGACAAAGGCAGAATCACATTTAAGTTCATATAAAAAACTCTAGCTCAAACAATCAACCTTTTGCCCAGATATATAGCCTTATGACCAAATATGTAGGCACTATGCCATGTAGAAAATTTAAGCCACAATCCTAAAGTGTTACTCTATAAAATTCTGAAATATAGAATTTCAGTACAGGAATGTGTCTTACTCAGTCCAATCCTTCTTTCTACAATACAATATCAAGTGATCATCTTGTTCCTCCTTAAAAGTCTCTGGTCTTGCACATCTCACTACCATCTAAGGAGATGATATAATTGATTACTGCAGTTGTTGAAACATTATTTTTTGTATTGACCCCCAAATCTACTTCTATTCTACTTGCATCATTGGAACTATCTCTTCCTTCTGGAGCCACAGAATTGAATTTTAACACCTGACAGATCTTAAAATATGTGAGAAGCACCTGTCATAACTACTTTAATCTTCTCATTATCTGGCTAATCAACACAGGATCCTTATATATTAGGTTTAATGATCTCTACCTTTCTAGTTGCCCTTTTCTATGCACACTCTACTGAATATCCTGATATGCTCCTCCTGAAACACAGAAGTCAGAAATTTAATATTCAGAGCTTACTGTGTTTTTTGATGTGTTTTCTCATTTTAGTTACATAAATTATTACTTATAAATCAATGAGGAAGAATGGGAATGTTTCCTTTGAAATTAATCACAGGTCTTTTAGGATGCTCAAGAAATACATTTTGAGAGAATATTTCAATTACTTCTTATAGGGTATTCATAGAGGTGATATCAAGAAAGTTCTTGGCTGCTATACAAGAAATTTGTGTTTAATGTAGGCTATAGAGAACCACTGAAGGATTTTGACTGGGAGAGAACTCAAATCAGATTTGCAATTTAGAATACATGTCAGAGGGAGTAAACTTTATGGAGGAGGAGGAAGTGGAGATCTATTTCTTGTTGACTGACAGGAAGTCAGTTCATAAACAACAATAACAAAGATCTGTTAAGATTTGATGAACAAAGATATTTACAACATTCTGTGATGCAGTTCTCTTTGAATTCATTAACTTTCAGTATTATCTTGTTTAGACACATATTGTATCATATTTCTTATCTCCCTCCAAAACTTGCTCCCCTTTTTATATTCCTAGTTTACAATAATGACCACAGCACCTGGGAAGATTCTTTTCTCTCTTATTCCCAACATGTATTCTGCCACCAAATCCTTTTAAAAGCTCCTATAAAGTTTCTCTCAAGTTTATCACCTCCTGTTCATTAACATTGCCATTACTTTGGTTTAAAGGCTTCATGAGGTCTTAATTGGGCTGACATTCCCATTTTACTTCCTCTAACATGTATTCTAAATTGCAAATCTGATTTGAGTTCTCCTCTCCCAGTTAAAGTCTTTCAGTGGTTCTCTATAGCATACATTTAAAAAAACTTCTTGCATGGCAGCCAAGAACTTTCTTGATATCACCTCTATGAATACCCCTGACTTCATTTTCCTTAATTCCTATAACATTATTTCCCAACATTCTCAATTACTTGTAATACCCAGAACTCAATTTACTGTCATTTTCCCCTAACTTTATATAAATATTGGTGATTTTCCCACTCATATAACAATATTTCCTTTTTCTTTTAGTATATAGCCATGGAAGAATTGGGAACTTGTTGCACACTGTTCCCATAGTAGCTCCTCTACATTGTTACTAGACCACCTGCTTAGGATGCAGTAAATATCTGTGAAGTGAATGAACACATTAAATGTTTGTTTCTTGTCTGTCTTCCTTCTATGACTCTGAGTTCCATGAAAATAGGGATTTTCTGTTTTTCTGTTTTTTTTTTTCTGAACCTAGGAGATCATATATACTGAGAGATCAGTAAATGTTTGCTGAACAATGTTGTTGAAGAACAATGAGGAATTGAAATTTATTTTTCAAGGGTCCCAAGACAATGTGGGAATGAAGAGAGCCTAAATAAAGCTCTATGGTAATGGGTCTTTCAAGGTCTACTCTCAAGAGTAAGGCATGTTGCATTTGTGTAATCATGACTTTCTGAAATCCTGACTCACCCTGCACATTTTGGTATAATGTTACAAGAGAAAAGAGATATGGCTGCCATACTGGTCTTCCAGACCAGTTAAGCCTTCTAACATGAAGAGAAATTGGCCAAGCACTTGATAACCTGAGACCTTATGAAGTTTCTACTACAGATTTCAGAACTTCATTTGCTTGAAGGCCACACTGTATTCATTAGAAGTGACATTTATTAGACATATTCTATGTGCTAGGCATTGGTCTAACCTTGGAATAGAAAGGTAAATAAACATGATTATTTAGAGAGCATTCAATGTACTAATAAACGAGTGAGAAAACATGAATAGGTTTTCCTATATAAACAGACAGTAAAGGGAGGACATACTAAGAAAAGAACATCAGAAACAAATGCTCTGGGTAAAGAATATCTGCTATATTTTTGCTTAGTGAGTAAGTCATCCAGTGCTTCTAGAAGACTTGATGTGTGGTAATGACTAGTAAAAAATGAACCTGAAAAAACAGGTTATAGCAATCTGTGGCAGAACCTAAATGTCACTCTATGACATTATACCTTCTGGTAATACAAAGAATTGGTATAACTTGATATGATTTTCAAGGAAAGAAAGTTGTTGAATGAAAGAATGCTTGTGAGACTGGCAAAACAGGCAAAGAAAAAAGAAACTTGATTTCACTCATGGCAAGAATGTGGGTTCAGTGTTATAGAAAAGGGTGGAATATTTTCCTTGACAAGAGGGCAATAATTCCAGAGAATTAAGAAGGAAAATGGGACTTGATAGCGGGAAGACAGACCAAAGAAGAGAACAGAATGAGCTGGACAGGCTTGAAAGACTAGGAGAAACTAGGTCAAAGATGAACTAGTGAAGATATTCAGGCATGAGAAAGACAAATATTTGGTAGGTAGACAGGTAAGCCATGGCTAGAGTAAAAAATTCAGGGTTTCTGTTGGAAGTTTGGTAAAGTCTAGGGATTCTTCTGAAGATTTCTTCTTTGCAAAAGCTGGAAGAATGTGCGCTAGGCTTCTGCTACCATAAGAAGCTGTGATATTTCTACATTTTCCTTCAGATTACCTACTCTCACACCAATAATGCAGATTCTTCCAAATACTCATGTTTCCAATTCCTCTTAGCAAGTTACTTGGGCCTGGAATAAGAGTCCCATTTGCTTCAAGCATACTAAGATTCTCTGGCCTATGTTAATAAATTTTTCTCCCTTAATTGATCTAATTAAAATATCCATTTAATATGACTAGAATTAAACCAACCATGGGTTATTTGCATTTGGTGGTCCAGTGCTCT
This sequence comes from Sciurus vulgaris, assembly GCF_902686455.1. Lineage (NCBI taxonomy): Eukaryota > Metazoa > Chordata > Mammalia > Rodentia > Sciuridae > Sciurus > Sciurus vulgaris. Next base: position 668,187 of record NW_027632436.1, read on the forward strand.
TAAATAGTACATGACCTACTGCATACAATGTAAGAAATTAAGAAATGTCAGTCATTTGGAAAGATTTATTTTTTTACTGATTAAATCTATAGCACTATATTTTTCCCTCTGACATAATGAAGATCTCACTAGTAAACAGTAAGCTACAATTCCAATGAAAACACTGAATAGTTTTAATTAAATACTAGAAATATAACAAATTTTATTATAATAATCATAGGATCAAAGAATTTCTTCTTTAGAAAGAAACTCCAAATTCATCTGGCTTCTTCCTATTCTGAGGCTTAACTCTCCTCCATTCACCTTTGTTCAAATTGCCATCTGGCCATGTGACATTCTTTTGCTATTATTTTTAGAATTCCCACAATATCAGAGGCTGCCCAAGAAAAGGTCTTGTTGATCTAGGCATTAGACTAAAAACCCTGCCCCTATTAGAAGAAAATGTAGGCCCAAAACTCTATCATGTCACTCAAGAACCGACATCCTCCATAAGACTCCTAAAGCAGAAGTAAATTAAAGAATTAATAAATGGAATGGTATCATATAAAAAGCTTCTTCACAGCAAAGGGAACAATCAAAAGAGCTCTCAGAAAGGTAGATTATCTTTACCATCTACACCTCAGAGCATTAATCTCCATCATATAAAGAGAACACAAAAAACTTAATACCAAATATCCCCAATAACTCAATCAATAAATGGCAAAAGAACAAAACAGGCACCTCACAGAAGAAATGCAAATGGTGAAAAAATAGTCAACATCTGCAGCAATGAGAGAAATGCAAATTAAAACTATACTGAGAGTTTATCTCAGTCAGAAATATATCAAGAATACAAGTAACAGTAAATGTTGGCAAGGATGTAGGGGAAAATGTTCACTCATACATTGCTGGTGGACTGCAAACTGGTGTAACCACTGTAGAAAGCAGTATGGACATTCCTCAGAAAACTTGGAATGGAACCACCATTTGACCCAGTTATCCCACTCCTTAGTTTATACCCAAAGGATTTAAAATCAGCACACTACAGTGACACAGCCACATCAATGTTTATAGCACTCAATTCATGATAGCAAAGCTATGGAACCAACCTAGGTGCCCTTCAACAGATGAATAGATAAAGAAAATCTAGTACATATACACAATGGAATATTACTCATCCATAAAGAAGAATGAAATCATGGCATTTACCAATAAATGGATGGAAGTGGAGAATATCATGCTAAGTGAAATAAATCAGGACTAGGATTGTGGCTAAATGTTTGAGCAGTTGGTTAGCATGTTTGAGGTCCTGGGTTCAATACTCAACACTGCATAAAAAATGAATAATATAGGGCTAGGGAGATATCTCAGTTGGTAGAGTGCTTGCCTTTCAAGCACAAGGCCCTGGGTTCAATCCCCAGCACTGAAAAAAAAAATGAATATAAAGGTATTATGTCCATCTACACCAAAAAATATTTTAAAAGAGAAATTAATAGTCCCAAGAAATAAAAGGCCAAAGTACTCTCTGATATGTGGATAACTTATAACAGGGGAGTGTAGGGAGAAAAAGTATGGACATTCACTGGATTAGACAAATGGGAATGAAGGGAAAGGAGGAGGGATGAGAATGGGAAAGACAGTAGAATGAATTAGACATAACATTCCTATGTGTATATATGAATACAAGACCAGTGTAACTCCACATCATGTTCAACCACAAGAATGGGATCCAAATTGGATGGGTTGCACTCCATGTATGTATAATATGTCAAAATACACCTTACTGTCACATATATCTAAAAACAACAAATTAAGAAAAACAAAGTAAGGAAAAGATCTTGCCTTTTATATTTTAATATTAAGCTGATATTATGCAACCCTCAAGATTTCACTCCTTGGTTCTAGTTTGACTCTTTGCCCTACTAAGTAGGTTATTCCTTCAAATATTTGAAGGGAACTCTCAGATCTCCCCCAGATCTTAACTTCTTTAGCCTACACTCCTCCAGCAAATTCATCTGTATTTCAAATTATGTTTTCACTTTCCTTATATCATTCTTATCTCTCTCCTTATTCAATGAATTCCAGTTTCACTTTTATAATGTTTTCAGGTGGTAGTCTTATCAGTTTAGAGAACAATTATGTGTTCTGGGACATAATAATTTTTTGATGATGCTAGATTTAATCATGACTTTTAGAAGCCTTATCCTCTGCTGACTCATATTGAGTCTACTATCCCAAACCTCAAAGTTTTTTTTTTTTCTAGTAATCCTAGCCAAAACTGAAAGAGGGGATATAAAGGGGGTATGAGGATTTGAAAGTTGAATATTCTACATTCTGGACTAATCTCCTACCAGGAGTTAACACTTGTCTGAAATTAAGTCACACCATTTCTATATTTGGCATTCTCTATAATGAAAGATGGCATTCTTTTACTTCATAAATACATTCCAGTTTTCCAAAATGTAGATGAGTGTAATCATCTGGGGAACAATTTTTTAAAAAACTTATGCCTGTCCCACCCAGATGTACTGAATAAGCATCACCAGGGATGAGATCAAACCATCTCTAAGTTTGGAAAATATCCCAGGTGATTCTAATATATGTTTATGGTTATAAATTACTACTTTAGAGTCACTTAAAAATAAATGTTCTAGTAATAACTTTGTGCCAGATATTATGCAAACCTCAAGATTTCAGTCAGACATACTGCTATTTAAAAGTAAGTACACAAACACAAGTAAACATCATCAAGTAATTAAGTAGTCAATTTGTATAGTCACTTACCTTTAAATACTTGAGTGGCCCAGTGTCCTTGGAGTTCTGCAATGGACATAATGGCTCCTAAGTATTGAATCAGGCCTATGATAGCAAGAATTGACTTTTCTAGGTTTGGGGGAAGACCATTTTATATGGGGATATCTTGTTTTTGACCACTTTGACAGAATCTTCAAGAAAAGCAAAGGCAAAGCTAAAGCCTGTGGCAAAGATAACGGCATCAATGTTGTCCTCTCTGGAGCCATCCTCAAATATGGCAGCTGTCTCTGTGAATTCCTTCACATTTCCTTTCACTTTTACGAGGCCAGAAATTATATATTTGACAGATTAGCATTTACATTTGGATGCTGGCTCAGAGCTCTATGAGTGCCAATAAAGATGAAGAGGAGAAATGAGAGTGACCAAGAGAGAGGGAAAGAAGGGGAAAGAGAGAAATAAATCATGTAAGTAAATTTTTGCTCTGGTGGAGGTGGTTAAACAATATGTCAATGGTTTCCACTCAGTCTACCAATGAAATTTGGAAAAGTTCTACTTTATACCAGTTCTAATTTACATCAACTTTTCAGGACAAAAGCTGAACCCTAGAAGTCACTGAAAGGGAAAAGTACTGGAGAAGTGAAGGAAGAAGAGTCTTACTTGAGGAATGCATATGTGGTTTCTTAAGTAATACATACACTCTGTGGTATCATAGGGCCATAGGCCAATATTTTCTGTCCACATATCATTAAGTCTGGCAGAACTTGTCTGTTAATATTCTGTTCAGTTCCCTTTTTAATTCCAAAGGCCCAAGAGGTAGCCTTAGAATTTCATTTCCCAAACTGTGTAATAAATTACATCCATATAGCAATTTAGAATTTAAATTACATTTTCATGCATTAACTTGACAGTCACACAAACTCTATGAAGGAGATAGGATAGGTGTCATTATCTAAGTTTTATAGATGTGGAAACCAAAGTCAAGAGAAGTGAAGTGACTTGACCAATGTTATAGAGCCTAGTATTTTAGTATTTCTATTAAAATAGCTTTCTATAAACTCTGTTGGGATACTTTGGACCTGTTAAGTAATGTTTTATAAGGATAGCATGGAATAAGTGTATCAAAATAAGTAAGTCAGGTTTCCAGTATCTTGTGTCTTTTTTTAAAAAACTCTTAATTCAATTTTAAAACAGTCTTAATTTCTGAATTTTAAGTCAGTAGGCTCTGAGAGTCCTCATTAAATTATCTTCCTGGCCTAGACTCAGAAATATTATACGTTTTAAAACTATACCTGATTTGTTGAATTTAATTTGCTTTGATTCTAACCTTTAGGAAGATTCTTTTCTGCATCCCAACCTCATGATTTTATTTTTTCTCTCTAAACCTATTCCTTTTCACTAGCAGTACCACAATTTACATAGATGGCCAAGTCACAAAACTGTCTCATATCTGCTTACCAAGCCTATGCTCTTTATCCCTTAAAAAGGAAGTTTACCGAGAATAGTTTTGTTTCCTCCCTGTCTCCCCTGAACTAATACAGTGGTCTTTAGGGCTCCCTTCCTTCTATACCATTTGCCTTAGAATAGAAGGGCAATAAACATGATTTTAGAATCCTAAATTTAGAAAAAGAAATAAAAAGCTAGGAAGAATATTATTGGGTCAGGTGCTGTGGTCATTCTATAATACTTTTATTACAGATTTATTATTATGTTACTCACTTGCTTAAATTCTAAGCAAGTGCTCTGACACTGAGCTAAATCCCCAACCCTCCAAACTTTTTATTTATCAGAGCAGACAAAAAGTTTCTTACCTGATAGACCTAGAGATATATTCAACTACTTTTCTACCTTTGCCATATAGTCTAGATATATCAGACTTTGTGTAGGTCTCAAGCTATAATGTGCCTTTTGCTATTCTAAGATATTAAAATTAGAATGCTACATACTGACACTATTTACCTACCTCTTGTTATTACATAATACCTCAATTTGTTTTGCAACTACAAAAGATATCCATGCTTAAATAACTAAATGAAAAATTTGTTGGGAAACAGCATCCAAGTATCATCTCACTAATTAATTTCAAATTGCTGAGGCAATTTAGCAAGGCCCTAAGCAACTTAGTGAGACCCTATCTCAAAAAATACAAAGGGCTGGGAATGCAACTCCATGGTAAAGTACTCTGGTTCAACCCCTAGTACCCAAAGAAAACAGAAAAGAATATTATTGGGACATCTGTGGAAATTTGAAGATGCCAACATTTTAGATAATGTATTTTATCAAAGTTAAATTTCCCAAATGGGATAGTTGTATTATGGTATATGAGTGCCCTTTTTCATAGGTATATATTAATTATTTTGACTTACTTTTAAAAAAGTACTTAAGTATGTATGTATTCTACATATTTGGATCTTCCTATATTCTAAAAAGGAAAACAGAAAAAGCAAATCTTGCCATATTTGATAGGTGAATCTAGGTAAAAGATATATGAATGTTCAATGTATTTATTATTGAACTGCTTTTCTGTAGATCTGAACATTTTCAAAAATGAGAAATTAGACAGAAAAAAAATCATTTAAAGTCAGTATATAGAAATGATTTTGCAATGGTCCTCCTGGCTGTATGAGAACCTCATTCTTTATACTCTGCATCCTATGCATTTCTTTGTCATATCCTGTTGTCTGTCTTCTCATTCATATTTTTAAGGTAAGATCCATTCTGAAGGCTTCCATTTGTTACTCATGTTTTCCTTGGTCAAATTACTTAGTTTCTCTTAGTTTCAAATTTTTTAATCTGTAAAATAGACATAAAAAATGTATGGACCTCCAGGGCCATTTGTGAGGGTTAAATGAGATAATACATATACCTCATCACTGTGCTTATCTTTAAAAATACTTCAAAAAAGATAAGGTATTATTTGTATTATCATGTCTTTTCTCTATTTCATGCCCAATATAATGCCTTGCTCACAACAGGTGCCCCACATTTGTTGACTGACTGAATGATGCACTGCCCTGTACTACCTGTTTGTTGTTGTTGGGCACAATATGAAAAGAACTGATACCTGACAGAATAAAAAAATGGTTAATGCCAATGTGAATAAGTGACAGAAATCCTTTAGACCAGAAGATCTTGGTCTTCTGTGGTTGATAAGGTAAAAATTGAATTTCAAATTCCCTGGATTTTCTTAATGTATGGGTAGAGATAGCTCTGTTAGCCTGTGTGAACAATCCTTGTTCTTGTATCTTAGCCATTACCAACCAACTCCATTCCCACCCTGAGAACATACCTGTGTTTAGAATTTAGGCCAACATTTCATAATCAAATATTTGTTTCATAATTTTTTCCAAAAATGTATTTGTTAATGCTTGGTCACATATCTTTGATATAAGATGTTTAAGTTGAGAAAAGAGTACCACATCAAAAGGATATCCATAGTCCCCTTGGATTCCAGATCCAAGCTCCACTCCTGGTGCTGAGGAATACCTAAGGCATGGAAAATATTTTTTTACTTTTATCATTCTGGCTCACAATCTGAAAGCACTCCCACTTTATTCAAGATTAAGTTCAAACTCACTAGTGTGGCATTTTAGTTCTGTACAATCTTTTTAAAAAATTTCCTGCCATTTTCCTTCCCAAACACTGACCAAGAATATATATCTCACTGTGATCCAAAAATTATAAAGACTCTTTTTCCAACCAATGCCTCTGGGTTTTTATAGTCTCAACTATGGAAGTACTGTCCTTTGAACTTCTCAATTCCTGCAAGAGAACAGAAAATAATTTTTGATGATAGTTTATATGATGGATATCATTTGTAAAATCATTCTTTTGTAGAATTTAAAGCACATATTCTCCACATGATCTCCCTTTATTTAGCTCTTTTTGTCTTTATGAATGCTTTTGCTTATTTTTTTTTCTTCCGTAGCCTCAGAATAGTAACTTGTGATTCCTTTACTGTAAGTAGTTTGTATTTTGTATTTGCAGACTCACAAATCTAAACTGCCTCAGAAAACTGCCATTCTCTTTTGTCTTTTCATTCCCTTAGATACATACTCCCATTTCAACTGGGGTATATATGTTTCTGTACACTCTAGGCTATACATAAAGTGCATTTTTTAAAAAAAGAAAGTTAAGGCCCCAAGCTGAAACTAAATTATTCAAGCTTTCATTTAACCCTTAGAAACTCAATATTTGTTTCCTCAATGACTGAAAAATTTCATATCTGAACCAATGCTTTGTAAGATTTCCAGTCTTCCTTTTTGATCCTTAAGAAGACCAAAGTCAAGATCTCAAGTAATAAGAGAAATGCAAATCAAAACCACCCTAAGATTCCATCTCACCCCAATTAGAATGGTGATTATCAAGAACACAAGCAACAACAGGTGTTGGAGAGGATGTGGGGAAAAAGGTACACTCATACATTGCTGGTGGGGATGCAAATTAGTGCAGCCACTCTGGAAAGCAGTGTGGAGATTCCTTAGACAAATTGAATTGGACCCACCATTTGACCCAGCTATACCACTCCTTGGCCTATACCCAAAGGACTTAAAATCAGCATACTACAGAGATACAGCCACATCAATGTTCATAGCTGCTTAATTCACAATAGCCAGATTGTGGAACCAACCTAGATGTCCTTCAATTGATGAATGGATAAAGAAACTGTGAGATATATATATATATATATATATATATATATATATATACAATGGAATATTACTCAGCCATAAAGAATGATAAAATTATGGCATTTGAAGGCAAATGGATGAAATTGGAGAATATCATGCTAAGTGAGATAAGCCAATCTTAAAAAACCAAAGGTCGAATGACATCGCTAATAAGTGGATGAGGACACATAATGGGGGGAGGGAGGGTTTAGTGTTAGGGTTAGAGTTAGGGTTAGGGAGGGGGGCAAGAATGGAGGAAGGAAGGTCTGTACAGAGAGAAAAGAGGGGTGGGAGGGGTGGGTGGAAGGGGAAAAATAACAGAATGAATCAAACAACAATACCCTATGTAAATTTATGATTACACAAATGGTATGCCTTTATGCCATGTACAGAGAAACAACATGTATCCCATTTGTTTACAATAAAAAAGAAGACCAAAGTCATTGAAAAACTAAATACAATCATGTTCTACTTGTCAGAAATACATACATTCTCAAAAATTTGCTGTAAGTTGGTTTCATTATTTTGAAAACATCACAGAAGTACTTACATAAGCATAGATTGTTTAGGCCAGTCACTGGATGTGACCTCCTGATGTAATCAATACCCACAATAAACATGAGACATGTGAGGCTAGTTGGTGTAATATGATAGTCTGCTTTTCAGTAAATGTTTCTACAAGTAGAAGCAGTATACTCAACACTAAATGTAGTACAGAAAATACATAAACCAGTAACATGGATGTTTATTATTTTTATGTACCACATACATAATTGTGTGAACTATAATTTTATACAACTGACAATGCAGATGGGTTTGTACATCAATATCACCATGATATTATAATGGCTATGATACTACTCAGCCAATAGGAATTTTTCAGTCCGCATTATAATCTTATGGGATCACCATTTTATATGTAGTCCAGCCTTGACTGAAATGGCATTATGTGGTGGCATGATTGTTCACAGACCTCTAAACTTTAAAATTATTATTGCCCAAATGGCGATAATACAAATTATCCAATTTTCAAGGGAACATGCATAATTAGGGTAAGCCTTATTTCACCCCAAGGTAAAAATCACTCAGACCACAATGTTCTATTCCTCAGCATCAAAGGCTTGGCTTAAGGGTCAACCTCCTTTCTGGTAGGTCACTCACCTGGAAAGCTTTCCAGGGGTAAGTGATCATTAGTGTGATGGCCAGTGCAAACCATGACTCCATCAAAGACATTAACCTCCTTTTTCCCTTCACACTCAGTGACCACCTCCCATTGGCCTGAAGTAGAGAAATCAGGCCTCTTCTTTCCACTATATACAGTGGTCTGAAAGAAAAGTGATGTACATAGGGGACTGTAACCATAGCCAGTACAGTGTATATCTTCCCAGGCATGATTATCCTGCAATTTATTACACAAAAGGTTGACACCACAGGTACCATCACATCATTAGGGTCCTTGCAAGAATATTTGATTTTCATACTCCATAAGGAACAGTTTTGTTTGAGGTTGTGGTCTGAATGAGAAGACTTCTATAAGGCACATAAAGTAAAATGGAGTTGACAGAAAATTGTACTCTCCTGTGCCTTTAAAAAGGTAGGATTTGTGAGGATTTTTAGTCTCTGCCTTAAGGCATTGTAGCACCTGAATAAATCGTGAATTTCTCCCATACTTCTGTGACACTCTGTGCACTAAACACCTGTTTCTCCACTAACCCCAGACATCCCCAAACTCTCTGATGTCTTCTGACCCCCAAATCCTGTTCTCTTTGACTAACCTCAAACATGTGACTATGAGTCTCCCTATCATGTTAGAGCAGAAAAATATTTCATTGGCTCCTATTTTTTTAAAGGAATCTCTCTTTGCCTTTTACATATGCCCACATTACAATTAATTATAGAGGAAGAGGCTGTGAGATAGGGAAATCAGTGGTATAAATTTTAGCTTTTCAAAAAAAAGGCAGTGAATATGGGTTACTCTGCCAGCCTAAGGAAACATCAAGAATGTATTTCAATGAGATTCTCGGGCCTTGGATATAATGTCTTGGTTGAATAATAGAGACACTAAGCCTTAACCATTCTTTACTATTTATAGTTCCTGTCATGTGTTTTTACACAAGCTGGTGCTTCTACTTAGATTATCCATTTATTCCTTCTTCATTTCTTTCTACTCAAGACTCAGCTTGAACATTATCTTCTCTGAAAATCTTTCTTGGAACTTGATTTCTCTTCCCTGATGGGTTAAACTTCCCTCTTCTGAGCTACAATGTATAGATCTCTATAGCACTTATCACTTGGTTTATTACTTATATATATAATAATAATTTTCTTCATTTTTCTGTTTCTTTAAACACAGTTACTTAGTTAAGGTACTTATGTTCTTCTTGTCTTTGCATCATCACTGCTTAGTACAGTAACAAACTTGTTCAAGAACTGTCATTTAAACAGGTCAGAGATGCACCACTGGGCTGTAAATGACTGGCTTTGAAAATTGTCACCAGATATTACCATTTTATTATTGTTGCTAAACAGAAAAATGTGGAAGGTTTGGGTTTTAAGCCAGGTTTATAAGGCACATAAAGTAAAATGGAGTTGTGTGTTGACCATAAAATGTGTCTGTTTATGGTCATGGTTATAAATTATGGGAAAATCACAACAGACTTTAGAGAAGGAAGAAACCAAAAATCATACAGTACAATCATCTTCTTTTACATAAAAAGAAAATTAAAATAAATTCAAGTTGAGAAACTATCTCATCCCAGGTCACAAATTAATTAGTGGTAAGAACAAAGGCCAGAATTCAGGGTTTTGTTTCCTAATTCAGTGTTCTATTCTCTCCACCAGATTTAACTTATTTGCTTCCTCAATAACTTCCCAGTCACTAAAGTAATTCACCAGGTTGTTTTGGTGATCACATAAAATTATATATTGAAAATTGCCTCAGAAAGTATAAAAGAATAAAGCAATAGTGGAAAAGTTGTGGAACCAGAAAGATTTAAAGTTCCCATACCTATTCATTCCCCTCATTTCCTTTATTATAAGCAGAGTGTGAAATGAAGACAATGAAAATATTGGTGGCAGGTATCTTTCTTTATCTGCAGCCAAAATATATGAGAGACTTTCCCAGGGGTATTTTAGAGAGAGAACAAAGAGTGAAGTCTTTGTACTTGAGCATATCAAGCTAATATTTACACATAAGCACTGGTAAATAAAGCAACATTATTCATTTACTTGATGAAGAACTTCAAACACAAAGACACCCACAAAACTGCCTACGTTGAATGGAATATACTTTAAAAGTTTGAAGTCTTTGGCATATATCCTGAAATACTAAAGGACCTGGGAATTGTGCATGAAGTTAAGATAATGATCTGGGCTGACATAGTCACTGAAGCACATCATCTCCTTAGAAGTATTGATGATCACCAATTTGTAAATACTGACTCTCCCTTCTTTAGAATTTTCCTGCAGTAAATTAGAAGTATTCATGGCAACTTGAGAACTTATTTCATGATATACAAATAGCCAATGAACAGTTGAAAAATTTTCTGAAATAAATGCCAATTCAAACAAATGACACACATACACCACCTCCACACATCTCCCAGCACTTGTGCCTCTGTGTAGTTCCTTCCTCTTGAGTCTCAGTATGTTTATGACTTGCTTTGGACAAATAGTATACAGTTGAAATGGCACTGAATGACTTTCAATACTAAGTAATAATTAGTCTTGCAGCTTCCACCTGGGTGTCTTAGAAGGCTCACTTTGGTGGAATCCAGCAGCCATGTAAGAAGTTGGCCTTTGTAGCTGTGACTCAAATACCTGAACAATGAGAAAGAATTCTTTTGGCTCATGGATTCAGAGGTTTCAGCTCCACTGCTTTTGTTTTCAGGCAAGGCAAAAAATCTTGGTGGAAGGATAGGGCAGAGGAAAGCTTCTGAGCTCATAGTAGCCAGAAAGCAGGGGATGGGGGAAAAGGCCCAAGACAAGATAGAGTCCCCAAGAGTAACCCGTCTGAACCCATGATCTGCTTTTCAACCATGTCCCACCTGCCTACAGTTTCTACCACTGCCTAGTAATACATTAAGCTGTCAATGAATTAATCCATTGAGGTTGTCATAACCCTAAAGAATGAATCACTTTCCAAAAGACCCACCTCTGGTCAATGCTACGTTGGATACCAAGACTTGAACACCTCGGCTTTTGGGGGATATTCTAAATCTTTACTATAAAAACTCCAACTACATTGAGACCACAATACTTTTAGGAAGCCCAAGATAGGCACATGGAAGAAAATATCTAGGATAGAGAAATATTCAAAAAGTCCCCAGAAATTCTAGCTATCCCACCTAAATTTCTAAACATGTGAACAAAGTAGTCACATCAAATTCAGTCTTATCACTCATCAGATGGCAATCACAAGAAATTCCAAGTGAGAACTTCCCAGCTAAATGAATAAGTCTCAGGAATTTTCATATATTTTGAGACATTGCTCTCAAGAAAATGTACTAAGTCTCTTTCCAGTATAAGTTGTTATTTACCCCATTGTTACTATTGCTGTGTAACAGTCATTTAAATGATTAAAATGGGTTAGATCAAAACATACTTGGGAGAGTATAATTTAGTACAATATTTTCTGAGTAATTTTGCAATGTATATAAAAATCCTTGAAATTTACATAGCCCTTTAAAGAAATATTCAGACTTGCAAACAAAGATTATTGTTAAAGGATGTTACTGTCAGCATTATTCATAAAATAAAAAGAAATCAAATTAAATGCTTAAGAAAAAATAACTGAAATTTGAAGACCACTGTTCTAGATCCTAGCTACCCAAAGTATGGTCTGTGGACCAGCACAAAGGGGATCACTAGGGATGTTGTTAGAAATGCAGAATTTTAGGCCCCTCACTAAACTTACTGACTCAGAACTAACATAACATAATCCTCAACTGATTCAGATGCACATTAAAACTGAGAAGCACTGGTTAAGATGACATTAATCCCTAATTCAGTGTCTTCCTACCTACAACAAACTTTTTTGCTTCCTCAAAAATTTCCAATTAATTACTTCATGGGGTAAGGTGGTAATCCAATAAAATAATGCAATGTGAATCCAGCCTATTATTCTGTCACTGAAATGTCACAAACCACAGGTTTTCAAATCTATTACATTTAAATTCTTTTTGATTATAGAAAATCATCTTAACCAATTTGGACCCTCTCCTTCCTTTGTATTACAGAAATAAATAAATATTAGAAGAGTGGGTATTACAAAACATTAAATATCCACAAAAGAGAGTGTTGGATTTGTCCACATTCAGGTTTATTTTCCTCCCAATTCTTATTAAAGAATTATTTAGTCTAGAAATCCAAAATTGATCATACTCATTTGTCTGCCCCATAATTATTCCTTTTTGATTGCTAATGAGGTTTTCAGGAGTCTCCTTTCAAGTCTTGTCTTATTTATTTTACCTATTTCAACCAAAGTATTTATTTAAGGTGTGGTTGTGACTATATCTCTGCCCTAATTAACATTTTAGCTGTTCATGTTTTCTATATTTCCTAAAGCAGAGAGCTTTATTGGGAGTCCAGGTCAACACAACAAGAATCTTATGAATGGGCTGACATAATTTTTTGTTAATGTTCTCCCAGCGATTAATTCTTAACTATGTAGCAAAAGTGGACAACTACACTCTTTTAAGTGTTTTTCAATCCATTTATTGTCTTATTCTCTTTTTTGCCATTTTTTAAGAAAGGAGGAGTTATGAAATTTATGTTTTTTTAAAAAACACTTTATTCAAGGGTGTATATTATTTAATTTTCTGTTTAAACAGTAACATTTTATATTATATTGTGCCCACATGGCATCTACTTCTCTGTCTATACTTTAAAACTTTATATGTGAAATAGTTATCTGATCATCAGCATAAATATAACTTAGGGCTTGTCAGAAATGGATAACTTTGGTATACTCCAAATTAATTCATGAGAATCTCCAGTAGTTCATTTGTACATTAAAGTTTGAAAAGCATAGTTTAGCATACTCTAATAATTTTTAGATATGCAGTTTGACTAAAAAATAGCAAGATTATTTTATAGCATTGAGTACTTTTTAAATCCTTAGTGTTTTCAAAGAAATTTGTTAAGGTTTCAAGTAATTTCATTCATAAGGTAATATCAAAGTAAACTGATATATATATCAAAACACAACATACTTTCTCCCATCAATCTTACTGAATGTTAATGAAGAGATCAAGAATTGATTGAAATTAATGTTTTGAGAGCTCATATAATTATTATTAGAAAGTTTTCAACTGTACAAGGAGGAGACAATACCAATATGGTAGGTGGAACATGATCATAAAATACAAATGGTGGTGTATGAGAAAACACTTGTTTGGCAGATAGAAAAATGAAAGAGGAATCACGATAGGAAAGTACAAGTGGTACTACCTGAGAAGAAAATAAAAATATACTGAGTCCCATGAAAATGTCACACAAAAAAAGAGAAAATAGAAACCTTGAATTCCTAGTATTCTTATTGGACACCTACCAGTGGATGTGGAATTTCAAAGTGCTTAGATCAATTCTACATATGAAACATCTAGCAAATTATAAAAAAGTTTTGGGGGATGGAAGGACAACTAGACTCCAAATAATGATCATGGGACTGATAGAGAAGTACATCTCAGGAAAAAGTTCTCAAGGTAACCACCAGCAACATGCAAAATATTTTCAGTACATTAAAGGATGTTTATAATACTTTAGTCTCCACAGCTATGTTACTAAAAAATGTGAAAAGGAGGGTCTATAGCTCCATAAACATTCTTAGCAGCCACTCAGGACAGCTTCCTTCTCAGAAATCCACTTATTAAACATAAATATATTGGGTAGGAAATATATGCCAGGCATCATTCTTGGTTATAGAATATAATAGTGAACAATATAGGTATGTCTGTGTTACAAAAAGTCAGAGAAGTCAGAGCATTATGATGAAAGTTTATTTTTTTAGTGGAAGCAGTTTATAAGGTGTTGAAATTTTGCATAGATAATAATAAAAAAGAAATCCCCATGCTGTATATTCAGCAGATTTTAACTCCAAATCCCTTTAGAGTTTAAAAACCACAAAACTGATAATCAGGCAGAATAATGGCTACCCTCCCAACATCATCCCTGCCTAAGTTGATTTCACTTCTGTTTAGTAATTGCCAAACCTGGCTAGGATGCTTAAGTAGACTCAAAATGTGGGGGTCTCCCTCTAGGCGTGAATAATAACTGACATGTAACCATATGCGGAGCTGTCACTTTTATAAGTGATTTATATAATTGTTCATTCACGTATTCCCTATGATCACTGTACAAAGGGTATTTCTATTATCCCTTCCTAAAGATTAAAAAAAAAAACAGTGGGCAGAGAGGTTTAATGATTTGCCCAAGGCCATACTTCTTGTAAATGAGAGTCTTTGAATCTAAATCAGTGCTCTTAACCTATACACTAGGGTATGACTGGATTTCAAGAGTAGAATTTTCTGTTTCTAAAAACGAATTAACAGTGTTTCCCGGCCAATTATGATAAAGGTGTAAGGATTTGCTAAGGGTGTTCATTTTAGATCTGAATAAGACTATATTCAGAATTAATTCCCGAAATGCAGCCAAGATACAACACATTTGTTCAAATAAGAAATGTCATAAGGCCACTTTTAAGTAGCTGGCCAACACTGTAATAGTTTTTAGGATGTGAAATATACCTGTGACACCTCAATTCCATTCACTTGTTCAGAAAATGAGTTTAAAAATAAACCAAGTTAGAGATCAATGAAGGTAACTGAAACTTTTTGGCACTTAATAAGCATACCATTTAAATAGATGATATTGTCAATGGTTACTAATAAGCTGCAGGGTTGGATGTGCATGTTTAAAAAATTTAACTTTAAAACTGGTATGTTTAAGGACAAGAAAACCCATTTGCATGTGCCCTCCAGCCTCTCCTGGAAGACAAAGGACTTTGAAATTCTCAAAGCAAGAAGTTCACATCAAAAAATACTATCAAATTTTATACCTTATTCAAGGACCAGAAATGTGAGAAAAATACCCAGATTTTTTTTAATAGAAAAAGTAATGTTAGGGGGTATCACAATATCAGAACTTCAACTATATGACAAACAAATAGTAACAAAAATGGCATGATATTGGCACCAAAATAGACAGGAAGATCAATGGTACAGAATAGAGGACATGGACACAAACCCAAATAAATACAATTTTCTCATACTATACAAAGGTGCCAAAAATATGCAATGGAGAAAAGATAGCCTCTTCAACAAATGGTGCTGGGAAAACTGAAAATCCATATGCAACAGAATGAAAGTAAAACCCTATCTCTCACCCTGCACAAAAATCAACTCACAATGGATCAAGACTTTGAAATCAAACCAGAGACCCTTCATCTTATAGAAGAAAAAGTAGGTACAAATCTTCAACTTGTTGGCTTAGGATCAGACTTCCTTAACAGGACTCTCATAGCAAAAGAAATAAAAGCAAGAATCAATAACTGGGACAGATTCAAACTACATACCTTTCTCCCAGCAAAGGAAACCATCAGTAATGCAAAGAGAGAGCCTACAGAGTGGGAGAAAATCTTTGCCACTCATACTTCACATAGAGCACTAATTTCCAGAATATATAAAAAACTCAAAAACTCTACATCAAGAATACAAATAACCCAATCAACAAATGGGCTAAGGATATAAAGAGATGCTTCACAGAAGAAGATCTACAAGAATCAACAAACATATGAAAAAATGTTCACCATCTTTAGTAATAAGAGAAGTGCAAATCAAAACTACCCTAAGATTCCATCTCACCCCAATTAGAATGGCGATTATCAAGAATACAAGCAACAATAGGTGTTGGAGAGGATGTGGGGAAAAAGGTACACTCATACATTGCTGGTGGGGATGCAAATTAGTGCAGCCACTCTGGAAAGCAGTGTGGAGATTCCTTAGACAAATTGGATTGGACCCACCATTTGACCCAGCTATACCACTCCTTGGCCTATACCCAAAGGACTTAAAATCAGCATACTACAGAGATAGAGCCACATCAGTGTTCATAGCTGCTCAATTCACAATAGCCAGATTATGGAACCAACCTAGATGTCCTTCAATTGATGAATGGATAAAGAAACTGTGGTATATACACACAATGGAATATTACTCAGCTATAAAGAATAATAAAATTATGGCATTTGCAGGCAAATAAATGAAATTTGAGAATATCATGCTAAGTGAAATAAGCCAATCTCAAAAAAAAACAAAGGACGAATGATCTCACTGATAAGCCGATGGTAACACATAATGGGGGGTGGGAGCCAGCAAGACTGGAGGAAGGAGGGAGTGTATAGAGGGAAAAGAGGGATGGGAGGGGTGGCGGGAAAGGAAAAAATAACAGAATGAATCAAACATCTTTACCCTATATAAATATATGATTATGCAAATTGTATGCTGTTACTCCATGTACGAACAGAGACAACATGTATCCCATTTGTTTACAATGCAAATAAATTAAAAAAAAAGAAAAGGTAATGTTGAAAATTGGACGGGGGTATTCCTTGAAGGAGTTGTTAGCAGGTAATTCTAGCTCATTTACCTTTAAGTCATATCAGAAGCAACCACTCTACATTTTCTAATCCCCGTGTGCTTTCTAATATATGTTGTTCTGTTACTCATCCTCCCTGCTTCACCAGATTGTTTCCCTCTTCTGGAAAACAGAAAAACTAATGAAATGAAAATGTTGTCTGTGGTCTTCACAGACAGTAGAAAATGAAAAAAAAAAAAAAAGGGGGGGACATCTGCAATGCATTTTGCAGCCAACAGAGGGAAAGAGGAAACCTCATAAAACGTGGGGTGGGAGGATGTTAAGAAGTCAACAGGCAGAATTATATCAGGTTTAGTCACTATCAAGCTCTCATATTACCTAACATGAGATAAAATATTGCATGCACCCAGCTTCAGGGATGGCTTCAAGTATTAAGGGACAAGGAGATTTACCTGATACCTCCAAAGCCCTCCAATGTCATCAGTCCTTTCAAAGCAAACAGGTTCCAAGTCTTCATCCAGGCAGCATTTGACAGAAGAGAGCCCACAGACTTCGCTCCCAATCACAGCAATACTTTTCTTGGTCATGATCTCCAGACATCTTCACCTGGCTATGGCAATGTCACTTGCCCTAAAGAAAGAATGACAAAAGACAGAAAGCACAAATCTGTCAACAGTTTTTAAGACAGTTGCCATGACACTCAAATAAATGCTGTAACAAGAGGTGACTGGGGAAGGCAGATTTGGTTGCCCTCTTCAAAAGGAATCTCCTGCACAGGATAGGGCAGCCCTGTTGCCTGCAAACTCAAAGCTGAGAAGCTCCATAATATTATCTTACTTTTTCCAGAAGCACCTGGCTGATTCTTCAGCTGTGATCATGAAGTTACTCTGATTTTCTGCTGTAATAAAAGAAATATAAACTACAGAAGTACAAACAGCAGCAACAGTCTATGGGGAGGAGCTGTTCTGCCCCACCTCCTTTCAGCCAACACCCTGCTCACTCATTGGCAGCAATTCTCCCTCTCTTAATGGGAAGAAAACATGGAGTGAATCTGCTTTGGGCAGAAAACAAAAACAAAACAAAAATAAAATATCATCTACAACTTCTGTAGTTTTCAGCTGCTGTGATAGGCAGTGCCTTTTTACTCCCTCTGGAGAGAGAATGGTTCTCCAATCTCTTTTGTTCCCCTACTCTCTGTGTCCACTTTTAACTTCCTGCTTTTCCCTTAAAGTGACAAACTCCTACTAAAACAAAACTGTCAACAACTCCCAAGCAAGCTTGATAGAAATGCCAAAATACAGAATACCCTCCTTGCAGGGCATCTGTTCAAACAAATCCCTCTCCCTCCTCTCCACCTCATGGATGGGATCTTCAGATCTACAGTACTGATAAAATTTACTTTAAAATCCCCATGCATGTTTTAAACTACTTTTAAATGAACTATAGCTGGTTTCATTTCAACTACTTTTAAATATATTTAAAAATAGATCTTTGCATGGAGAATTACTTTACTTCATCAAGAAGATGCCTGTCTTAGATCAATATATAATCTGAAATATTTAAAAATATAGAATACATAAAAAATATAGAATACAAAATAGGGAATACATAGTGTCCATATCACCTTATGGGAGAATGAAGGAAAAGAGTATCAAAGATGGAGTTGTGTGTGGATAAATATGTTTATATATGTATTTATATATGTATGTATATAGGTAATAAAAAGGAATGTTTTCACTTTGGGGTATGAGGGATTGAATCTGGGGCACTTAACTACTGAGCCACAATCCATTATTTTTCATTTTGAAACAGGGTCTCACTAAGTTTCTTAGGGCCTCACTAGTTTTCTGAAGCTGGCTTTGAACTTGTGATCCTCCTGCTTCAACATCATGACCACTGGGATTACAGGTGACTGCCACAGCCCAGGGCAAAATGTTTTAACTTTTTGATATGGTTCTGTCAAAACAGTTATTCGTCAAATATACTAATCTATCAATGGACACATCAAGATGATCTAGTCAAGTAGTTCTTATTTTAAAAGAGCTGCTATTTAATTTGCTCTGAATTCTCTTCTCACTTTGCTCCTGCAACACTTCCACTAATACCTTTATTTAACTAGTGCCTGTCCTAACAGATTGCCAGGGTCCAGCTCAAGCAGAAGTCCATGGGTTCCACACTGGTAACAGGGCGCGGGGAGACAGCGTCAGCAATGGATGGAGAATGAAAGACACAGACCCTAGTTCTGGTGCAATCACTCCCACTTTATTCTGGGGAAGGCTGGGTTTATATATATTTTTCTTCAGGCTATAATGACAGGCTTGTGATTAATGAAATCAAAGAAGTTTCCAAAGCATAGGCAGAAATTGTTTTTACCAAAAGATTATGAGAAAACAGTAACCTTACAGATTATCCTTACCTAATCACAATTATTTTAAGAATATTTAACTAAGTCAATGAGCTAATACAATGTTTATTTCCTTAATATTTAAACTCTATATGACCTAAGATTATTCTTATTACTTTTGCGGTAAAGTGATAGACAAATAATGTCATGTGACCATCTCTACTAGGTCCATCTGGTTAATATCTAACTTGCTGAGTTAAGGGCTACAGGACGGCAGAGGTCGCAGTGGTTCTTGTAGCCAAGTTTTTTTACTGAATAGATTACATTGTCTTATGTAGCTCTTTTTCCCAGAACAGGGCATTGTGCACCAATGTTTATTGTAGGGGTGACCTATTCTTTGTAGGAAGGAAGGAATGTTGTGAAACCTTATTCTTTTACCTTACCGCCTCACATAAACAAAACCATCGTTGGGAATTAACCAGCCTGTTGGAGACAAAGGCAGATCTATATCTATTTTCTCCAGAGGCTTTTCAGGACTCATTGCACAGTTGCAAAATTGTTTTTAACTTTGTTAATGGTAAAGAGCCATTATCTTTCAGATTGTAGGTAATATTTTCTGGAATTTTTATTGTATCCCCCTCATCCCCTTAGCAATCCCTTCAGACTGAAATGAGTAATATATTATCAGAAAAACACAGCAGAAAAAATGCCATGCTCCGCAGCAAACATCTGGCAATCTCTTTTAGGATGAGCCTTTGCAAACATCCTCCAGAGGACCTTTGTCAAGCACTGGATGGAATTCCGGATGCCTCCGCAACAGATTACTAACAAATAGAGTGCCTTTTGTCACCAAAGACCTTTCCTTCTGTCTAATGCTACTTTCTCCTAGAAAGATAAAGCAAGTTCTTTTTTTCTTTTTTCAGTTACCTAAATGTATCTCCTTTGAGACTTCAGAAGAATTACTTTCCCATTCCATCCCTCCCAAGACCTATGGTAGTGGAAGGGCCAAGGATACTTAATAACAGGATATCTCATCTTCAACCATTCATTCACTTTCTATTAAACCATGGTTTGTCAGGTGTTGGAGAATACAGATGGTATTCTTTCTGTTAATGAATCACTGGACCAAAAGGAGCTACATCTGAATCTGAGAGAGACAACTGCATGTCACCCAGACATACAATTCAAATTGAGTGCAGTAGCCAGATGGGTTTGGAGTTGTTGTCCTTGGGATAGAAATGAGCATATAAAGAGCAGAATTAACATTACATTTTAGTGGCTAAACAAGAAGCAGACACTGCTAGATACTCAGTAAAATGTTTTCTCTTCCTCTTACAATATTATATACCCTTATGGAATGGGGCTGGCCAAAGAAGAAATGCATTTTCCTGGTTCTCCTTTAAGCTATGTGTAAATTTATGATCAAGTTATCACCAAGGAACATTAGAAGAGCAAATGTGAGCAACTTCTACCTAACCTGGGAGGATTGCACTATTTTGAAAATATTAATAGCACACAACAAACATATGAAAAAATGTTCAACATCTCTAGCAATTAGAGAAATACAAATTAAAATCACATTAAGAGTTCATCTCACTCCTGTCAGAATAACAATTATCAAGAATATAAGTAAGAATAAATGTTGGCAAGGATATGGTAAAAACTGTTCACTCATATATTGCTGATGGGACTGCAAACTGGTGCAACCACTCTGGAAAGCAATATGAAGATTCCTCAGAAAACTTGGAATGGAACCACCATTTGACCCAGCTATCCCACTCCTAGGTTTATACCCAAATGACTTAAAATCAACATACTACAGTGACACAGCCATATCAATGTTTATAGCAGCTCAATTTACAATAGCTAAACTATGGAACCAACCTAGATGTCCTTCAACAGATGAATGGATAAAGAAAATGTGGTATATATACACAACAGAATATTACTGAGCCATAAAGAAGAATAAAATTATGGCATTTTCCAAAAATGGGCAGAAATGTAGACTATCATACTAAGTGAAATAAGCCAATTCAAAAAATCAAAGGCTGAATATTCTCTCTGAAGTGCAGATGCTAACACACAAGAAGGTGGGAGAAGGGAAGAATAGAAGTACTTTAGATAAAGGAGAATAAAGGAAGGGGAGGGGAATGAGAATAGGAAAGACAGTAAAATGAATTGAACTTTCTTATGTTGACATATGAATTCATGACCAGTGTAACTCCACATCATGAACAGCCACATGGAAATTATTTTCCATGTATGTATAATATGTCAAAATACATTCTAGTATCATGAAAATAAAAAGAACAAATAAAAATTAAATTAAAAAAGAAAGAAAAAATTAATGGCAGATAATTTCCCAGAAAATAAGTGCAACTCTAGGTGGTGAGGGCCAAACACATGTACAGAATAGCCATTGAAGTAACCAGCAGTTACCTTTCCCTTATTAGCATAGTAAAATTCCACACACCCCAGCAGAAGACCTAAGGTGGAGACTTAATATGGAGAGAAGATATGGGACTCATGAAGAGGCATGATGAAGGAGAATGCAGGCACAACTCAAGTTTCACCTCTACAGGTGATGACATTAAGACACACAAACATAATCTATACACAAACACTTTTTGAAATGATATGAATAAGTACTTACATTGAAGTTTAGGAAAGATTTTAATCACCATGGAACTTATTTTGTTTTTATTGCTTTCATAGCAGGCAATAGGAACAATCTAAGCAGGCACATTTAAAGCTTCAATTCATGCATCATGTTCATTCACATTCCAAAAGAAAGCACATGGGTCCTGTCCATTGAGAGACATAGAAAGTCACATAATTAAGGATCTGGATGCACAATAATCCTATAGGGAAGAAGGTGGATTGTTGGAAATAGGAATACAATCTACCAAAGTTGGCTGTGCATGACCTGTAATTTAGTAGTTAAAGCACACTCTGTGATTCTGTTTACTTTCATAGATCACATCTATGGGTCATGAAAATGGGTAAAACACTATGCCTTTGGGCTTCACAAGCTAATGAGATTACCATGGAACCTCAACCATGAAGGATAACTCCTGATCTCTTGAGTCTTTACTGGTGTGATGCAGACAGCTGTGTGATCTCCAGATTTATTTTCAGCTAAAGTATTTTAGTCCTTTACAATATCCTGGAAATTCAAATTTGTGTTTGGTTTCTTATTTAAAAAAAAAGTGGGACTGGGGTTGTGGCTCCATGGTAGATCACTTGCCTAGCATGTGTGAGGCACTGGGTTCATTTCTCAGCACCAATATACATAAATGAATAAAATAAAGGTCTATCAATATCTAAAAATATATTTTTTTAAAAAAGCGGTCTATTTAGTTTTCTCAACAGTGTTATAGGACAACTACTGTTATCCTAACAATGAATTACTATGCATCATGGGTCTTTTGGAAGCACTCTCAGATTATTTAAATTTTCTGAGGTTGAAGATTATTGTACATGCCATTTTTGAGCATTTTGTGGTATCAAAATGGGAAACTTCCTTGACTGAATGTAACAACTGTACCTAAGGACACAGATATATGTGCAGCAGGTATGTTCATTTTTCAAACCTAAGACCCAGGCTTTGTGAAGTTAGGCTATAAGATGGCTTTGGGTTCTTATCAACCCAGAGGAAGAGGAAAGTCACAGAGTATTCTTAGATTTTCAGTGTAGGCTGAATCGGGAGGAACATTTGGCTTTATGCAATTTTACTGCTGAGATAATCTGCGCTTTACATGAGAATCTGCCAGAAAAGTTAAGTTCCAGTGGTAGTACACTCAAAGGCTTCAGGGACTAGCTAGGTAGATTGCATAAAAGTCTTTCTGCTGGACCAAAAATAGTGAAAATGCTTGGAACCAATTTGAAAAAAGTATTCAATTAGAAAGAAAAGAAAAATCTGGCACAATGGCACATGCTTGTCATCATAGCTACTCAGGAGGCTAATTCAGGAGCTTCACAGTTTGAGGCCATCTTTGGCAACTTATCCAGACTACCTCTGCCCCAAATAAAATAAAATAAAAAGGAATGGGGATGTAGCTCAGTAGGAGAGTGCTTGCCAAACACACATAAAACTTTGGGTTCAATTCCAGTACTTCAAACAAGTGAAAAAGGAAAAAAAAAAAAAAAAAAAAGAACTGTCCTGTCAAACAAAAGACACACAGGCAAGTTTCAGTGCAAAGCTATCTACAATCTCTGACCTGTGTCCTCAATGATTTTTTGATAATTTTTCAGTGTGTGCCCTTACCTTTGGTATTGAAAGGGAGTGCCAATTCTCAGGTGACTGGGCAAGAGTTCTGTAAAGCACTTCCTGCTATACATAAATGCACAGCATCATTGGTATATCTTCTCAGACTCTTGGGCTCTCTGGGTTTTACATTTATTATGTAAATCTGATGCCTAGGATATATAATTACATCAAAGCCAAGTGTAGTTTTTCCTTGCTTTGGAGAAAGAAAACCCAAATTGCTTTCAACTCAGTGTAGGTCACTGACCTAATCCTAACCTTAGCCCAAAAGTACAAGTTCATGTATGCAAGAAGAGGTCTGAAACATTTTCCCCAATGGGCACATCTTCTACTGAAGCTCCATATCTGATTCACTAGATGCTGCCAACTAGTATCCTATTGTAACCCAGTAGACTAAGGACATAGTGGGCAGCAAATATAACCTGTTCACTAATCTGTGCTTCAGTCACAATTGTTTTGGTTGGGATTGATGCTAAGATCTATCAATGACATGATTTGGTTACTGTTAATGTTACTGGTTTGCTGTTGTCAGAGGGCATTCCCTTTTGTGGAGGAATAAAACAGAATTAATACAAGAATTATGACTATAGAAACTGAGCAATGAATGAAAAATAAATTGAGCTAGACTTAGTTCTGACAGTTAATATTGACTCACTAGAAAATATTGAACAAGTTTTCTGAACTTTCTGTGCCTTAGTTTGCCCATTTGTTAAATGTCCTCTCTTTTCCTCAAGGTTATAAGAATCATAGTCCTATATTTTTGAACTGCTCCAAAGACCCCTCACTTAAGTATTTAACAATACTTTCTCAGTGCTACCTATGGGTCAGACACTGTTCTAGGTAGAAATTCAATATATCCTAAAGGTGAATTTATTGTCTTCCCTGCCTCAAACCAGATTTTATCTCTTATAATCCCTCAGTGGTGGCACAAACATCCATATCCCAGGGTAGACACCTGTGAGGGTCCCCCTGGAATCTGTTTCTATCACCTTCAGCCATGTGCTTATCAATGACCAAATCCCTTCAAGTGCATCTTCAGTAATTTTTTTTGTTTGTTTCAGCAGTAGAGATTGAACCCAGGGCCCCACACATGCTAGGTTATTGTTCTACCATTGAGATATATAGATTTTTATTTTACATATCTTTTGTTTTATTTTATAGTCATTTTTATTTTGAGACAGTCTCACTAAGTTGCCAAGGGTTACCCAGAACTTTCCACCCTCCTATCTCAGCCTCACAAGTAGCTGGGATTACAGGTGTGCTCCATTGCATACAGCTCTGTCGCCAATATTTAAATATATTTATTATCCCTTACAAATATTATCTCAATGGCTTTGCCTTTGTGATCCCTCTGACCTAAACTTTCTTCCTCTGATTTTACAAAGCTTGCTTCCCATTATTCAGACCTTAATTTGTATGTCATCTTTTTAGTGCTATCCTCTTCAACCCACTCTACTCAGCTGCTTCCCAGCCCTATTCTCAATATCATTACCTTCTTAGCACTATTCTACCTGATAATTTATTTGTACTTTCTTTTCTTTTTATATTTCTTCATCACTAGAACCTGAGCTCCCCAAGTGCAAGGACCTTTTCTATCATGTTCACCTTTATTCTAGACACTGGGGATATGACCAACTTTATTATCACTCTCTATTGTATTCATCTGGCAAATATCCAACCCTGGTAAAACTCAATTCTCTAACTCTTTCCCACCTGCAGCCAACACACACCATGCACACACACACTGGTCCTCTGACCGACAACTTCAAGTGCCCCTCACTGCTGCTTGGCAATGGTAGCATATTCCTCTTGTCCATTCACTCTCCACTTTCTTAGACAACTATTTCACATCTTTCTGTCCTCAAACCCCCAACATCACTCCCACACAAGCTCACCGGATGCCACTCTTAATTCATTTAGACAACAGAGTCAGGAGAGATCAAGTGCTGTCACCACAAAATTTGTTTTTATACTGTGCCTTCTACTGTCTAGGCCAACTTCTCTACTTGTGCATTAGATCCACCTCCTCTCACTCAAGAATATTACCCTGGTATCATTAGATGTTATCTCCACTGGATAATTCCCATCAGCAACCAATATGCTCTAACATCACCATCTTTAAACAAAATAAACTGCCCTTGACCTGGTAGTTACTGCTGCCAATTTTCTGCTTTCTTTTACATCAAAGCTCTTCAAAAGGGGTGAGATGATCTGTTTGCATCTTCTTTTCTCTCATTCTCTTTATTTAATCACTCTAGTCAGTCACTGGACTCCTCGCCAAGACCATTGTGTGATGGACTGACAGATCTGACTCCATGAGAATGTTATAGGCCAGACTTTAAGGGAAATGACTAAACAGACTCCATTTTGCTCTGAGACTCCATGTTATGTAGGAGATAAGCTTCTCCCATGGGAACACCCTGCCTCTGTGCCCATCATTAGTTACTTGGTGTGACATGTTTAATAATATACAATGGCAACTCCTATGTAGTAAAGAATTGCTCTCTTTTGATTCCTATTGCTCCTAAACAATGTACCATGTAAATGGTAATTGTGTAGATGTTAGCAACCATTCTTTAGTTTGTACCTAGGTAAGGGTCAGTTTGACCCACTTCCCCCTCTGCCAATGCTCTCATGATGTTAGTTTGTATCATAGCAACAGACACTTATGATTGATGTGATTTTTGATATAAGAACCCCTACAACCCTGTGGTCAGGGCTGTTCTCCCAATAGCCATTTTTTTGGGGCATTGTGTGAGACAGTCAGCTGGCCAGCTTAATAAAGACTCTCAAATTTGGACTTCTCAGTGGTGATTGGTCTGTTCTTAAGTTGCACCCCATAACAATTGAAAACCATAATGTCAAATTTAGTGCTTATTTTGTATCCTTTTTTTTTTTTTTTTTTTGCGGTGCTGGGGATTGAACCCATGGCCTTGTGCTTACAAGGTAAGCACTGTACCGACTGAGCTATCTCCCCAGCCCTTATTTTCTATCCTATCTTTACTCCAAATCTTAACTGCATTTGACACAGACCATCACTCCTGAAACCCTTATTCATTTGGCCTTAGGAATACTATATTCTTAGTTCTCATACTATTTCACTGGCTGTTCTTAGTCTCTTCTGCTGCCTCCACTTCTCAATTTCTAAATATTAGTTGACAAAGGATTAGTCTTTTTTTATATTTCCAGTAATGGTCTTGGGGCTATTATAACTTAAGTTTCATCCTAAAATTATGAATTCCTTATCTGTGCTAGATTCTAACCCTTTCCCCTGAACTCCACAATAGTATATCCAATTAACTCTTCAAAACCTGTACTTGAATCTGTATTACTGTCTCATTATACTCTGTCCAAAATTAAATTGTTTTTCCCCAACATCAATTCCTTTTGAAAAAAGCTTTTGATACATGTATTTTATAAATTTTAATGGATATAATAATTGTACATATTTATGGGATACAGTGATATTTCATTATGTGTATACAACATGAAATAATCAGATCATGGTAACTGATTTGTCAATCACTTCAAAAATTTATCATTACATTGGGTTAGAAACATTCACTATCCTCTATACTATTTTGAAATATTCAATTAATTATTATCAATCATAAGAACATCATTGTGCTAGAGATCATTAGAAGTTATTCCTCCTATCCAGCTGTACCTCTGTTCCCATTAACCATCCTTTCTCCATTCCCCTCTTCTTCTCACTCTTCCTAAACTCTGGTAATCATTATTCTACTCTCCACATCTATGACATCAACTTTTCAGTTTCTACATTTAAGTGAAAATATGTGGTCTTTTTTTGTCCATGTCTTATATCACTTAGTGTCCCACAGGCTCATTCATGTTGCTCTAAATGATAGAATTTCATTCTTTTTTGGCTGAAAAATATTCCATTGTATATATATATATGCCACATTTTCTTTATTTATTCATCCACAAAGGGTCACCTAGGTTTATTCCATATCTTGGCTATTATGAATAGTGCTGTAATAACCATGGAAGTGATATCTCTTTGATATAATGATTTCATTTCCTTTGGATATATACTCATAATGGGGTTTCTGGATTATATGGTATCTCTATTTTTAGTTTAGTTTTTTTTTTTTTTTGAGAAGCCCCATAGTGTTTTTCATGATGGCTTTAATAATTTACATTCCCACCAGCAATTTATGAGAGTTCTCCTATGTTTGCATACTTGCCAGCACAAAAATGAATGCTTGATATTCCCCAAACTCTTCCTTCTGTCTTCCTCCTTCCATATGGCAACTCCGTTCCACCACATACTTATGCCAAATCCTTGAAATCATCTTTTATTCTCATATTTCTCCACAATTCTCAATTTGTGAATCTTCTAGGCATTACCTGTTCAGTGTAGCTACTCACCACACCACTATTACCATGCTGGCCCCCAAATTATTATTTTTTTGCCCAGACTATTGCAGTAGCCTCCTAACTGAAGTTGCTGCTTCTCCCCTATAGGCTCATTTCAGACAGCATTCAGAGTAAAACTTCTAAATGTTTTACATGACTTGCACACCTGGACTCTCTCAGCTAGTCTTTCTCAACTACATTTTAAATGCCAGAGTTATTATATCAACAGTCTACTTAGCTTATAGCCATGACCCCATCTCTGAAATGTTAAAGTTAAAAATAATCAGCATCCTTTTGTTTAAGTGGTTGATATCATTACTTTAGCACATAAATTTAGTGCATGAGAATCTGGATGGGAGGAAATAAGTCAAACAGAGAACAGGATGCAAAAAACACTCATTAGCAGTATCATAGAACAGAGGATCTTCCAGAGAAGCCACAAAAGGATATAAATCATAAGGTTTTGTGAAAATACACAAATAGGGAAGTAAAACAGGGACTTAGGATGCCTTTGCTAAAGATCCCTGTCTCTTCTCTTGGACTTACTGATGCCCAATGGGTAACTAAAAGCAGGAAAAAGTTTGGCATCTCTGACTTCATTTAGTATTTCTCTCTTTTATTACCTTATTAAACTGGGTCAGATTCCTTCTCAACTCTGGATCATATGATAGTTCTATTTCTAATTTTTATTGTTTTGTGGAGCCCCATAGAATTTTCATAATGGTTATACTAGTTTATATAAGCATAAGCATATTAATCATTTAAGGAGTATTCATCTAAAGTTATTAATGTGCTTACTTCAAGGCCAAAGGCATCAAGGTCATAAAAACTAAGGTATTTTTCACAAACTGCCTGCTATTACTGTGTCCTGTTTTAGAGCCCTGGAGTAGTGCCTAGAAGTCTTCAGTCATTACCCTACATTTTCCACAGTGAGTCTTGCAGGCAGATCAACCAAGAAGAGATTGCCCTCCCTCAGCAGGAGCAGTATAGTCCCATGGGAACTGAATTTTCCTCCATTCCAGGATCATAGATCTAATAGATAAGTAATCTATGAAGCAAGAAGAATTTGCACCTGGAACTGCTGCAATTTTTTCAACACCAGGAAGACTTGGTGTGATCATAACTCAAGAAAATGATAAACCACACACAATTTGACCAAGCCTGCTTATTACACATAGCTCTTGTCTCTGGCCCCAGTTCTTTCTCTATTTAAGGCAAAGCTCACATCAAACCTGAAAGAAAGGACTGAGACACCTGAAATCACTTGCCTTTCCAATACAGTAACATTGATTAACATTTCTTTCTTTCTTTTCCCCATCATTTTTTCCATTTGGTTTTTGGGGTATTTCAGATTTGTTAGGATCCCCAGAGTTAGGCCTCTGGTGTAGGACTTGTGTAACAGGAAAATCGCTGCATAAAATCAATGTGGCCCTATGTTGTGACACTGTTTTTCTGTCTCAGCATTGATCTTAGCATTGATTACTGCTGGACTTTTATTTATTGTCTGTCTTTTTCTTTTTGAATATAAACTCCATGAGATTAGTAACCTCAATCTCTAGTATCATAAGGAGTGCTTGGCACATAAATTAGGTGACTCAATCTGTATTCACGAAGACTCAAGACACAAAATTAGCCTCATAAAACTGTACTTTGTTGGAGTTTCTATGAAAAAAAAACAACTTAAATTGATCTCTTTTGTTGGTAACAATAAATTTATTGAAGTGGGATTCACTTCTAAAATGGAAACACCAGGATTAACTTACATGGAAATAATTTCCAATGATTTTATTTAGAAAATAATAGTTTCTAGTCCCTGTTTTGCCAGTTATCATTCAAAGTCATAGTAAATAGGACCTACTTATAGGTTGTTGTGTTAAATGAGGAAATATGTGAAAACTTCTTAGGATATCACCTAGAACTACATAAATAAATGCAGCTATTTTTCTTTTATCATAATATTTGTATTAATGGTATACTCCATCATAAAATCACTCAAAACCAATGTTGAGTCACCCTTAAGTTAACACATTGGTTAATCTACTCCCAACATCATTGGTGGCATAACATCTTTGGTGATTTCAATTCACTACATTCATAGGCTTTCACTAGGCCTACAGCTAACAGAGAACATGTCAGGAGATTTCAGAGTCTAAACCAACTTATCACTAGAGTCAACAGAATTGAGCACACTCCTGAGAATGGAGTACCCATTCCAGCACTTTACCCAAGAATTCCTGAACTAATATTGATGCTGACTCGAAGCTACAGCTCAGAGATGTCCTCAGCGTGTGCCCCCTGGCAGCGACGCGATGCCTGCTGGGTCCTCCCCTACGCACTGGAAAGGCCAAGCACACAGGACCGGCTGGCAGAGCCTCTCCTGGTCAGATGGAGGGTGACATGCCCGACTTCTTATTAGTCCTACAGGCGAAGGGCAGACCCACGACCTGACAGGTAAGTGGGCTGAAGGATCACTCAGACCTGCCAACTCCTGGGCACTGGCCTATTGCCAGCAGGGTCGTGAAGGGCTGCTTTCCTGCGGGCCTGGGGGCCTTCGGTCTGCCGGCAGTGGATGGGCGCAGAGGGTATCAAGCCCAAGCCCGGTGAATGGGGGAAGGAGCTGTACCTGGGCCCTATCTGGGTAGCCAGGCCGGTGGGAGGGGAAACTTGCAAAGGTAAGAGCAGGTCTCAGAACAGAGACTGCGTTCTGGAGCCCAAAGCTGTGCATTTGCACATCAGGTTGCTGTGGTTTGAAGGCCTGGCCTGTGCAGTTGATTTGGTAAAACTCTGAAAACTAATGTCCCACTTTTGATTTCTTCTTGTTGAGAACAGGGTGATATCTGTGCAGCTAACTGTCTTAATCACCAGGATGCAGGCAGTTGCAACTGCACCCTCAAGAGCCAATACAGCACAAACAGGACTGCTGAGCCCCCGTGCTTACTGAGGTTGTTAAAAGATATTTGTCTGAGGAATGTGCAGTTGCCTAGAAACCTTATCTATCAAGGACAGGGGGTCCTAAACCTGATCCATCTCCTGCATAGTTCACCCCTTCCCTCCACCCTTCTTCTTCTAGGACCATTCAGTTCTGGTGGGACAAAATGAGAATCAAATAAATTGGCAGGACCCAACCAGAGGAGGACTAATGTTTAGCTGTTCAAATGTTAACCAATAACATATAGGTCTTTGTGTGTGAATGCTTGGAAATCTCTTAAATAGAGGGCTTTCTTGCCCCTCAGGGCCGCTCCCTCCCCCCAGCCATTGTATCAGTCTGAGGGGCTGGTTGCCGTCCAGGCTCGAGCTTGCTTTAATAAAACCTCGTTGTGTGATTTGCATTGCCGTGTGTTCACTTTGACTCTCCGGGGATTAGTCGGAATGGGACCCTAACATTCTCAGTAGACTGTGCAGGCGCAGTTGATGAATTGCCCCTAGTTAATCACCCTCAAAGTTGTATTTTGACAAATGCAAACAAGCAAAAGTTTGTAGGCTCCTTACCACACGTGTTGTTGATTACAGGTCCACCTGACCTCCTCTTGGTCTTCTAAGCCTGGATAGTGCGGGGAGTGACCTGTAGCGCCCACCCTCCATCCAGCCTCTCCCAAACTCCTTGTCTTTATTTATCAGATCTGGAACATGGTGGTGCCTTAGCGAAGTGAACAGAATTGTGTTCAATAATAATATGGTCATTTACTCATCATTTTATCCAAATGCTAGTGAGAGCATGCTATTGGGTGTTGGGTACAGGAGACAACAAAGCCAAGACAGGCCCTGTCCACTGAGTCTCTAAATTAGTGAATAATGATTTTCAAAGTATGAAAACAATTGTTCATTCAGTTCATACTTATGCAATAAATACCACGAGAGTGTGAGGTTTTGTTGTTCTCGGAAGGAAACCAAAGGTGCAGTTCTGTGTTATGCTTAGAAAAGTGATGGATGCAGATGTGTGGAGAGGGTGCAGGTTTGAAGAGTAGGAGTCTGCCAGAGTTTTATCCAATCTAAGTACGAATTTTTGGATTGGTCTTTGTGTGTTCAGCATATCTCAACTAAAGTGTAAAGGGATAAGTGCTTGCCTATCAACAGTGTGTGCACATTGATGTTGATATCCAGCTACAGAAAAATCTACGTATGGACATGAGTTAGTGAAAATGAGTAGACAAGAGGTTTGAAGATGGAGAGGATGAGATAGAATGAGTAAAAGCAGAAGTATATAGAAAAATTAGTGGGGATATTTATCAACTGGTGTTTATAAATTGATAGTATAGGATAAAAACAGGAATTAGAAGTAGCCCAAGGCATAATTATTGAATATTGTAACTTGTAATTCCTATTTGCCAAAATAAATTAATATTTTGGGAAATTATTCTTTGTGAGTTAAAATTTTTTATTTTCCTAATTCCAGAATTAGTTCCTGTTCTTTGTAAAACATTTGGAGAAATAGCCTATGCTTTTGGTTGTGCCAGTGCTTTCAAGTTTGTTCCTGGATTTGTGGTCATGGAGTTGATGCTACTTTAATGAGCCAGTTCTATAGTAGTTATCAGAAGTCGTACCAGGAAGCTAAACATGGAGGCTACTTCCAACAATTTTATGGTGACCTAATTCCCCACATTAAATGTTTTTCTACCTAACTTTCTTGGATTTTTTTTAATTTTTGCAGTTGTCTCAGGTATTAAATAATGTTATCTTTGTGGATATAGTTTCATATTTTAATTAAATGTCTTTTATGATAATGACAGATTCACATTCTGTTTTAAAAACATAATAGAGATCCCTTGTAATCTTACTCAGTTTCTCCAATGGTAGTATCATGCAAAACTATTAGAATATTATAGCCCAGACATTTACTTGATATAGTCAAGAGCCTGAACATTTCTGTTACTGGAGTCCTAGAACAGAGGCCTAACTTGGAGATCCAACAGATCAAGTGCAGCCACTCTTCCAAAAAACTAAACAAAAAAGGTATTTATGAAAAACATTCCAGAGCCTCTGTCCTCCTTTTATAGATCCTGCAACATGCATATATTGGATCCTTTTGTTGATGTAGGACAGAAGAGGCTGGACACATGAGGAGTTTTCAGGAAGCAGGTTCATTGACTGCAGGGTCCAGGGTAGCTCTTGCCTAAGAATTTTTCCTCTGAACAAAGATTTTGGAAAATTTTTGAACTATATATCCAGTGGGTGGGAGGGACTTGGAAGTTTTAAATGACTATTGCTTTCTGGTAAATCCCCTAGACCAGGTTTTATAAGTTTTTATCAAGAAAACAGAGATAATATCTTTTTGTACAATCAGCCTGCAGACTAACTCTGTCACACATTTTGTGCAAACCTGGCATTTACAGGAAAGAGGAAGCTTCAACCCCCAAGACATTCTGCTGATCCAACAAGAGGAGAATCTTAATTATGGCAAGGGTCTTTTGGATGGGGGTATCTAGTCTGCTTCACTATGATACCTCCTAATCACAACTGGTAAAGTTTCCCCTTTCCTAAAGATGTATGTAACTAGTTTGGGTAGTCCAGGATAATTCAATACAATCTTCCCATCTCCAGACCCCAAACCTTAATTGTGTCTTTATTTTTTTTATTTGCCAAATAGAGTAACATACTCACTGATTTTGAGGTCTACACATGAACTCTTTAAAGGCCACTCTTTATCTACCACTCCAACATTTTACTTTTGAACTATTTATAGAAAGATAGGTGCTCATATATTTCCAATCTTATCTCTGCTTCTCTGTTGAAGCATACAGTACTATTTTTATTTTGTCCTTTAGAATGTGTCACTCCACAGCCCAGTAATGCTGTTTTTGGAAGGCCAGAGAAGGTGCTTGAAGACAGCTTGGGAGACATGTTTCATTGGAGAAAGTTTATAGCAGATCAGTGGCAGCTGCAGGAAGAGTTCCATGGCAACAGACTGACTGAGAGCATCTGTATCTCTTAAGGTGCTTCTCCAAGCAGTATCTCTCTT
>NW_027632436.1:802430-946841 GCF_902686455.1 Sciurus vulgaris
TCATTTTCCACACTTAGAGACTTTTAAAGTGATTTTTTTTGTTTTTTGGATTTCTTGATTGAGATCATTATTTTGGATGCATTTGCAAATATGGTTCATGGAAATGAAATAATTAAAAATTGTGTTAGCTTTTAAAATCTTATAAGTATTCACGTATGGCCTTTGGGTTGGAAAAAACATTGGGAACACAGAATCATTTGAGATCAGATACACACAAATATATTCCTCCAAATTTCTGAGCAGAAAGTTTGAAGTTGAACAATAAATCCTACAATCTTCCAAAACAATAATTGATCTCAGGATGTAATGTGAGTTTTCAAGACAGGAGGAGTGTTGGGAACATGAGGTGGAAAGAGGCCTGTTGCCTCTGTGAGAGACTCTCAGAGCTCAGCACACTTTACCTGGATGCTGTGTTTGGCACACTAATCACACTTAGCCCCATCATTATGGTAGCCTAGCCTCCCTTACATACTGAGCATATTTCTTTCCACTGGTTTTTCTTGCCAGTGAGTTTTCAGTTCACTGGTTATTTTCCCTGCACATGTTGTAAGCCCTTTGGGTCTTACAACTCTCAGAGATATAATGCCCAGTGACTGCTTGATAATGTAAGCATACCCATGTAACAATAAAGTTTATAATTTTTTCTGAAAATGATCTCTGAATGTCTTTCTTTGACTCCATCACTGCATCCTCCTCAGCTGTCTAGTGGTTTTGGCTGGACTGAGAGACACCACAGAGGAGCAAATAAAGCAAAGATCAAGAAACATTATGTAGAAATACCACAAAAATTGAGACAGTTCTGGAGCACCTTGTAAGACAGAGCAGGAAAAAAGAAGAGTCTTCAGTGGTCATGTCTGACTAGGTCTTAAAAATCCTGACCACTAGTGGTCACGTGAAAAGGCATGGAGAGTGAAGTTCTCTGGTCACCTTCAATAAAATCAATATATAGGGTTGGGGAGATACCTCAGTTAGTAGAGTGCTTGTCTTGCATGCACTAGGCCCTGCATTCAATCCCCAGCACCACCAAAACAGAAAATCAATATATATTCAATAAACTAGTGACTATGAGACATGAGAAAAATATACACTTGTTCACATCTATGTGAATAAAAATTTATAAAACACAGACATGCCAGGAGACAGAAATATATTTACATTTCTCATAATTGTTCACCTATTATATACCAAATGATTTTATTTGCATCCAAACAATGAACACCCAATGGCTTCATAGCAGCAAGGGAGACAATAGTAAATAACAGTAGGGACCTCGTAAGTGAAAATTTAGAGCATAGAACCAGGTGGAAATTATATATGTTGTCCATGGTATAAATCACTATTCAAGGACTGGAATTAAAGAAAATTTTGTCATCTTTAGCACAGAACTCTCTAGGTGACCTTGAGTTAAGAAATTCCAGAAATCTATAAAAGGTAATATTGTGGAAATAATGGAATTTTGTATGCACATTCCTAGTAGTGGCACATCTTACATTCATTTTCAGTTGTAGAAAGATAAATCACATGATCAGAAATAAGTAATCCAAGGAGTGGGATAACTGTGTCAAAAAGTGGGTTCATTCCACATTTTCTGAGAAATGTTCATACTGCTTTTTACATTTGCTGAATCAATTTGCAATTCCATCAGCAATGTAAAAGTTTGTCTTTTTCCCCACATCCACGCCAACATCTATAATTGCTTATGTTCTTGATATTAGCCATTCTAATTGATAAAAATCTTAGAGTTGTTTAAATTTGTATTTTTCTAATTACTAGAGATTTTGAACACTTTTTTATATATTTATTAATTGCCTGTACATTTTCTTCTGTAAAATTTCTCTCCAGTTACTTGATCCATTTATTGAATAGGTTCTTTGTATTTTTGGTGTAAAGTTGTGTAAGTTGTGTATAAATTTTGGAGATAAGTGCGCTATCAGAAATGTGTGTGGATCTATTTTAGTCCGAGTCTCTCAAAGCCTCCCCTTCTTGAATCCTGGGTTCTGGAGCGACAGGAGATGCAGTCACCCTCTAGTCCACTATCTTGGATTGCCCCATGGAAATACCCATTTGTGTTTATTAGTTCTCTTTCATTGACTGCTGGACTTGGCCTCATCCTCACTGACTTTTCAATAGGACAGTCTAATATTCTGTCCTGGTTTTCTTTGTTCTCACAGTTACTCCTCTTTTCAACCTTCTCTTCTATTTCTTTTTTAATTTGTGGCTTCATTTTTTTGGCAAATGACACTCTGAAATTGCAAAAATATTCTTTTCAGTGTTCCCTATGTCTCCTGATGCTGGGCAGTTTGCCATATTGCTGAAATCATTGGCCCTATTGGGTTTTCTTGTCTTGAGTTTTTCCTCTTTTTTAATTTTGGGGGAACTGAACTCTATCTGCAGGGTCTCTGGCATAAATAGCTGCAGCCCAGTTGCAGCAGGACATGCATGCTGGTAAGGTTTTTGGTCCAGGGGCTCTCCTTGGGTGGGGGGTGGCTTCTTCCCCAGGTGGGCCATGACCAACAGCTCCTCGACATTCTTGGCCAGAGACTCCCTACCAAAGGCCACCAGAGCCCATGTGCCTTGTGTACCAAGTGCAGTGCCAGCAGCTACATGGGCACAGCCACATGTCAAATGCTGTGGTTCATCACCAGTCTCAGTTATGGCTCTCCCTGAATGTCCAAACCAGTGGCAGCCCTCCCCACCTACTTGCCCTCCTGCTCCAGTGGGGATCTGCTACTCTGCTGCCTGGCTTAACATGGTCATCAGTCACATTCACTCCACTGTCACTGCCACTGGCAACAGAGGCTGGTCCTCCTGAGATCTAGCAGTGGACACAGGGTCACGAGCAGATATCATCTGCTGGTTCTGGCCTCCCCAGCTGGGGGCCACCAGGGCCAGCCTCTCAGCTACAAGTCTCTGCACCAAAATACCAGCTGGTTCCAGCCTGGGACCTTGACATTGAGAATCCAGTTGTGACTGCTGCCAAGGCCATGCAGTATCAGGTGTGCTTCCCTGCCTACATTGAACACAGCACAAACTGCTAGGTCCCAGGCCTTCCCAGAAACATTTTCTTTTCCCTTCTACTAAATATATTTCCATACTGGAACAATTAATATTCTTTTCTCTCTGTTGGCCTCTTTTTTGTTCACATTCTGAAAAATAAAAATTTATAAAATTTCTGAATTCAGATGAATTATTCAAATTTAATAAGATGAAAAACTTTATGATATGTATAGGACTCCAAGTGAGGCACAGTTGAAATTTTTGGATCCCTTGTACATAGAGAAAATACATGTCATTTAGGCTATTTTAGCAATAAAGATTAAAAAGATCAAAGTGTGCATGCCATAAAGAATATTGGTCCATGTTGAAAAGGTGGCATGAGGGTATGCCATGAATTGTCAAGATCACACTTAACTCACACTCAAGAGTTCTAATATAAAAATTTATTTGAAGGGACACCATGGAGACCCTGATTATGAGGGGACTGTGGATGTATTTACACCATGCTGGGCCATTCAAAACATTCATAAGTTGGTACAGTTGTTGTACCAGGAGAATTTGCTTCTGGTGAAGATTCTGCAGAACTTGACATCAACATTGCTATTCTGATACTGCATGAATGTAATATAATGGAGTTAGAGGGTCATGGAGGCTTCCATTGTGGTCTCAATGAGGAACCTGGGAGACCAGGCAAAGTGATTCAGGGTCAAACACTCTGCTGGATGCTTCTGAGAGGGTGATGCAAGAAGATTTGAAAAGAAAACAGAAACTTAGGTGAGGACTCCCAAGATTAAAAAATATTCATCATATAAAACATGTCCTTAGGAAAGCTGTAAAAATTGAATAGGAAACATGGCAGGAGAGAGACCTTGTGGGTTGCAACCCAGAAAACTATAGTGTAGAAGATGCACAGTTCTCTGGAGAGAACAAAACAATGTCATGTGTCCCAGATCCTGGATGTGGAATTATGGTCTTATTCCTCCAAATAGATTTTAGGCCTTTTGGGGTGGGATACCAGAGATTGAACTCAGGGACACTCAATCACTAAGCCACATGTGCAGCACTATATTGTATTATTTAGAGACAGGGTCTTGCTGAGATGGTTAGCAAGTCGCCATTACTGAGGCTGGCTTTGAACTCACAATCCTCCTGCCTCTGCCCCCTGAGCCTCTGAAATTACAGGCATTCACCTCTGTGCTCAGGTTTTAGTCTTATTTTGGTCCCATCTTTTCCTTAGTTTTGTTTTAGTCTCTTTCTTTCTTTATATATTAATGTATCTCTCTTGTTGAATGTAGATGTTTACCCTGTGTCATTATATACTGGACATTTGTAAGTGGCTATTGGTTTTTACTGCAATGCATGCTGAGAGTACACCTGTATCTCAGGAAACTTTGGATTTGCATGCTGGAAATTTTAAGAATATGCAGACTCCTGGAAATAAACTAGAAATACTTTGTAATGTGAGATAGGTATAAGCTTGTTGGAGGGCAAGAGGGGAAATTTATGGTTTAGGTATGAGGTGCCCCAAAATCTCACACGTGTGAGGATATAAGAATAATCTGTGGTAAAGTGATTAGATTATGAGAGTTGCAATCTGGAATACTTTGAGAAGTATTGGAATGAGCTCTTTAAAGGTTTTGTAGAACTCGGCTGAGAACCCATCTGGTCCCAGACTTTTCTTTGTTGGTAGGCTTTTGATGACTTCTTCTATTTCAGTACTTGAAATTGGTCTATTTAAATTGTGTATGTCCTCCTCGTTCAGTTTAGGCAATTCATATGTCTCTAGAAACCTGTTGATGTCTTCAAAATTTTCTATTTTGTTGGAGTATAGATTTTCAAAATAGCTTCTAATTATGTTTTGTATTTCAATCCTGTCTGTTGTGATATTTCCTTGTTCATTCCAAATTTTAGTGATTTGGGTTTTCTCTCGTCTTCTCTTTGTTAGTGTGGCTAAAGGTTTATCAATTTTGTTTATTTTTTCAAAGAACCAACTATTTTTTTATGTCAATTTCTTGTATTGTTTCTTTTGTTTCAATTTCATTGACTTCAGCTCTGAGTTTAACTATTTCCTGTCTTCTACTACTTTTGGTGCTGGTCTGTTCTTCTTTTTCTAGGGCTTTGAGCTGTAGTGTTAGTTCGTTTATTTGTTGAGTTTTACTTCTTTTATTAAATGCGCTCCATGAAATAAATTTCCCTCTAAGTACTGCTTTCATAGTGTCCCAGAGATTTTGATATGATGTTTCTTTGTTCTCATTTACCTCTAAAATTTTTTAATTTCCTTCCTAATATCTTCTGTTATCCATTCATCATATAATAGCATATTGTTTAATCTCCAGATGTTGGAATAGTTTCTGTGTTTTACTCTTTCATTTATTTCTAACTTCAATCCATTATGATCTGATAGAATACATGGTAGTGTCTCTATCTTCTTGTATTTGCTAACATTAGCTTTGTGGCATAATATATGGTCTATTTTAGAGAAGGATCCATGTGCTGCTGAGAAGAAAGTGTATTCGCTCTTGGTTGGATAGTATATTCTATAAATGTCCATTCAGTCTAAATTATTGATTGTGTTATTGAGATCTATGGTTTCTTTGTTCAATTTTTGTCTGGAAGATCTGTCCAGTGGTGAGAGAGGCGTGTTAAGATCACCTAGTATTATTGTGTTATGGTCTATTTGGTTTCTGAAATTGAGAAGGATTTGTTTGACATACATGGATGAGCCACTGTTTGGGGCATAGATGTTTATGATTGTTATATCTTGCTGATTTATGCTTCCCTTAAGCAGTATGAAATGACATTCTTTATCCCTTCTGACTAACTTTGGCTTGAAGTCCACATTATCTGAAATGAGGATGGATACTCCAGCTTCTTTGCTGAGTCCATGTGCATGGTATGTTTTTCCCCATCCTTTCACCTTTAGTCTATGGGTATCTATTTCTATGAGGTGAGTCCTTTGTAGGCAACATATTGTTGGATCTTTCTTTTTAATCCAATCTGCCAGTCTATGTCTTTTGATTGATGATTTCAGGCCATTAACATTCAGGGTTATTATTGAGATATGATTTGGTTTCCCAGTCATTTGGTTCATTTTTTAAATTTTATTTATTTATTTGTTTGACACAACTTGTTTCCTCCTTTATTTGACAATTCCTTTAGGATAATTCCTCCCTTTGCTGATTTGCTTCTTTGTTTTTCATCTCTTCCTCATGGAATATTTTGCTGAGAATGTTCTGTAATGCTGGCTTTCTTTTTGTAAATTCTTTTAGCTTTTGTTTATCATGGAAGGATTTTATTTCATCGTCAAATTTGAAGGTAAGTTTTGCTGGGTATAAGATTCTTGGTTGGCATCCATTTTCTTTCAGGGCTTGAAAAATGTTGTTCCAGGCCCTTCTAGCTTTTAGGGTCTGGATTGAAAAATCTGCTGACATCCGTATTGGTTTCCCCCTGAATGTAATTTGGTTCTTTTCTCTCACAGCCTTTAAAATTCTGTCTTTATTTTGTATGTTAGGTATTTTCATTATAATGTGCCTTGGTGTGGGTCTGTTGTAATTTTGTGTATTTGTAGTTCTATAAGCCTCTTGAACTTGATTTTCCATTTCATTCTTCAGATTTGGGAAATTTTCTGATATTATTTCATTGAATAGATTGTTCATTCCTTTGGTTTGTTTCTCTAGGCCTTCCTCAATCCCAATAATTCTTAAATTTGGCCTTTTCATGATATCCCATAGTTCTTGGAGATTCTGTTCATGATTTCTTACCATCTTCTCTGTTTGTTCAACTTTGTTTTCAAGGTTAAATATTTTGTCTTCAATGTCTGAGGTTCTGTCTTCCAGGTGTTCTATCCTACTGGATATGCTTTCTATGGAGTTCTTAATTTGGTTTATTGTTTCCTTCATGTCAAGGATTTATGTTTGTTTTTTTTTCAATATCTCTAACTCTTTATTGAAATGGTCTTTTGCTTCCTGTATTTGCTCTTTTAACTGTCGATTGGTGCAATCATTCAATGCCTGCATTTGCTCTTTCATCTCATCGTTTGCTTCCCTGATCATTTTAATTATGTACATTCTGAACTCCTTTTCTGTCATTTCTTCTGCCATGCTGTCATTGGGTTTTATTGATGTAACATCTAGATTTGTTTGCAGCATTTTCTTTCCTTGTTTTCTCATATTGTTCAGGTATCAGTGGACCGCTGAGATATTGCAGATTTTCTCTATTGACTTACAATGTCCCTGAAGATTTCTATATATATCCCCTCTTAGCCTTCAGTATCCTGAAGTCTTGGAGGAAGTTGATAATGCGGTGCTCCACAAGGAAGCTGCCTCTCTAGGAGTGGTGGCCTTCAGGTGGGGTATATTCCCTGCTAGTGGGCAGAGGTGCCTCCACTTGTTGACCAATGGTCATCCAAAGGGAAACTAGGCTGTGGGCTGAGGCAAGGCCTGTTTGGGCCTGTGTCTCTGGTTTTACCGTCCTTGTGGGGAAACCTCACCCGGCAGGGAAGACTCACCTGGTGGGGAGGTCTCTTGGGTCAGTTCCCTCCTAGAGGTTCCCCTCAATTTACAGCTACCGCCAGGGCTGGGCTGCCTTCCTCTGCAAAGTTCCCAGGGGCCCAGCCCTACCTCCTGGGCCTGGGAGCCTCACCCTTCGCAGATGAATCTCCTTAGGCTGCCCCTCCTCAGAGAATCTGCCCACAGTCCTGGAACCTTCGCTCTGCCCCTAAGTGTGTCTCTGCGCGGCACTTCCACCAAGAAGCCTCCTAGATCCTGGGACCCTGCTCTGCACCTAATTGCCTGGCTATGCGGCCCCTCCTCTGAGCAGCCACCTGGGGCCCCGTACAATTGCTCTGAGTCCCAGAGACCTGCCACATGCCTCTTCCTCCAGACAGCTGCCCAGTATTCTGGTGCGGTCACTAGGAGTCCAAGAAACTCACTGCATGCCTCCTCCTCCCACCAACCACCTGTAGCCCTGGGCAATCAATCACTCCAAGTCGAAGTGACCTGCCCCGTTCCTCCTCCTCCTCCAGGTAACCCCCCGGGTGTTCAGGAGTGGTTGCTCTGAGTGGCTCTGAATCCACGTGACCTGCTGCATGTGTCCTCTGGTCAACCGCCCGGAGCTCTGGTGCGGCCACTCGAGACCAAGTGACCCACTGCGCTCCTCCTCCAGGCAGCCCCCCTGTGTTCAGGAGTGGTCGCTTTAAGTCCAAACAACTCACCACTCGCCTCCTCCTCTGAGCAGCCGCCTGGAGCTCTAATGCAGTCACTGTGAGTCCAAACGACCCCCCCGTGTTCCTCCTCCTCCTCCTCCTACTCCTCTGGGCAGGCCCCAGTGTTCAGAAGAGGTCTGAGTCCAAACAGCTGGCCACACAGCCCCTCCTCTGGCAACCACCTGTAGCTCTGGTATAGCCACTCCGAATCCAAGTGGCCGCGCTGCTCCTCCTCCTCCTCCTCATCCTCAGGGCAGCCCTGGTGTTCAGAAGCAGTTGCTCTTAGTCCAAAGAGCTCGCCACGCCGCTCCTCCTCTGGCAACCGCCTGTAGCTCTGGTGCAGTCACTCCCAATCCAAGCGGCTGCGCTCCTCCTCCTCCTTCTCCTCCTCAGGGCAGGCCCCGGTGTTCTGAGTCCACACAGCTCTCCTCGCCGCTCCTCCCCTTGGCAGCCACCAGAGCCCCAGTCGTTGCTCCGAGTCCCAGCGCTGTGCTGAGCGGCCTCCTCTACGACCCTCCCAGTTGTCCGATAGTTGCAATCTGAGTGGTAGTGTAATGCCTTGATGTATTTACTCTGTGTTAACTGTAGGAAAGTGAGATGTGGCTGAAGAGAGTGGATCACTGGTGATTTGAAGAACATGAATACATAGAGGCTACATAGTGACTAGAGAATAATTTCTCCTAAATACTATACAGGCCATATGGTACTAATAGGAAGTACTCAGGTAATTAAGACTACTCAGGCAATAAGTTTATGCAATTCATAGAGAAGCAGAAACCACTGAGACTAAGTGGTCAATATCAGATATGCAGGTCATCGAGGTTACATAGTTGATAAAAGCTAAGAGGTCATGGAGGCTTCACTGGCCCTGGCGTCAATATAGGACAGTTAAACTACTCATTCCATATAAAACTATGAGTCATAGTGATGAAGTAGATCATAGAGGATACTTTTATTGAAACTGTGCAAATTATTGAAAATACACAGGTAATAGATTCTATGAATGTCAGAGAGACCACACAGAAAATAGAGTTCATGCAGGTCACCGAGTGTATATAGGCAAAAGAGAACACTCAGGTATAGATATTACATAGATAACAAGGGCTACTAAGGTCATGGAGGCTACAGAGTTTATATAGTTAACTCAAACCTTAGAAGCTAAGCAGTTCATATGCTTTACTATAACCCTTTAGACTACTCAGGTCATAGAGACTATTTAGGTCAGAAATATTCTGCAGGAAGTACAAATATGTAAATCACAGTGAATACTCAGTTTATAGAAGTTATAATAAAATTGAAGATAGAAAAGTTAAAGAGGTTATTCTGTCCATAATTTTTACATAGATCGAAGTTTTCTGAGACCATAGAGGATATGGAGGTCATAAAGTTTATGCAGGTCATAAAGAATTCTCAGTTCATCAATGCTATTCAGGACACAGAGGATACGTGGGCAATAGAGGCTATTTATCCACTTGTGTTCCACAGCTTTTATAGGCTGCTGAGGCAACTGATTGTAGCAGGTCATAGAAGTAACAGTTTGTAGATGGTGCACATTTTATAGAGGCTACACAGATCATAGAAGGTATGCAGATAGAAGAGGGTTCAGGATACAAATACTATAAAAGTTATGGGGGCTACTCAGGTCACAGAGGGAAGAAAGTCATGAAGAATACTGATATCATAATTTTTACTCATGCCTTGGAAGCTACAAAGTT
This sequence comes from Sciurus vulgaris, assembly GCF_902686455.1. Lineage (NCBI taxonomy): Eukaryota > Metazoa > Chordata > Mammalia > Rodentia > Sciuridae > Sciurus > Sciurus vulgaris. The sequence goes on from NW_027632436.1 coordinate 812,346, forward strand.
TACAGAAAATTAACATTATTTACTTTAGAATACCATAAGACTATGCAGGTCCTTCATACTCATAGAGGCTATGCATGTCATAGAGACAATTAAGAACTAGATGGGAAGCAGGCCATTGAGGATACTCACCATAGATTCTGTTTAAATTTTTGTACTTATTTATTTTAGTTATGCATGGAAGTAGAATGTATTTTGGCATATAATATATATGTGAAATTTAACTTCCCATTTTTTATAGTTTTATAAGGTATGGAGTTACACTGGCCAAGTATTCATATATGAACAGAATTAAATTATTTCTGACTTATTCTACTGTGTGCCCCAATCCCATTCCTTTCACCTGCCCTTCACTACCTCCTGTCCAATATGCAAAAACTTCACTCCTCCTTCTCTCCCTAATTTTATTCTCCTTTATGGGTAATTCTCATTGTGTAAATGTATCACATTTTCTTTATCTGCTGAAAGCCATTTATGTTGGTTCCATAGCTTTGTAAACATTGATGTGGCCATGTCACTATGAATGCTGATTTAAGTCCTTTGGGCATATGCTAAGGAGTGAAATACCCTGGTCAAACAGAGTTTCCATTCTATTTCCTGAGGAATCACCGCACTGAAGGGTGTTTACACAAATTTGCAGTCCCAACAGTAATGTAAGTGTGTACCATTACCCAACATCATTGACACTTATTTTTATGTGTATTTTTTATAATTGCCATTCTGATTCGAATGAGTTGAAATCTCAGTGTATTATTAATTTTTATTTCTCTGCTTGACATTTTGAAGTTTTTAATATATTTTTACATTAATATTTCTGTGAAGTACATTTTGAGTTCCTATATCCATTTATTTATTGGGCTATTAGTTGGATGTTTTTTAGTTCTTCTTATATCTTGAAATTAATGTTGCATCTGAGGTGAAGATGGTTAATATTTTCTTCCATTCTGCAGGTTCTAAGTACATAATCTTGATTTTTTGTTGAGAGGATGTTTTTAGTTTGATAACATTGTATTTATTTATTTATGATATTAGCTCTTGAATTTTAAGCATTTTGTTGGGGAATTCAGTTCCTAGGCCAACATGATGAAGATTTCAGCCTAATTTTTATTCTAGTAGGCCCATGGTCTTTGTACTAATGCCTATATCCTTGATTTGCTTTGAATTTGGTTTTGAGCAGGGTGTGATATAGGGGTTACATTTTATTTTATTATATATGAATTTCCAATTCTCCCACCACCATTTACTGAAGGGGCTATTTTTCACCAATATAAGTTTTTGACATCTTTATCTATTACGAGATAAACAGGTTTATGTGAATTTGCCTCTGTGTCTTCTATTCAGTACCATTGGACTTCATGTCTGCTTTGTTACCAATATCATGCTATTTTGTTACTATAGGTCTGTATTATAATTTAAGTTTTGGTATTGTGATGCATCCTACTTCACTTTTCCCAATAATTATTTCTTTTGTTACACTGGGCTTATTTTTCCAAGTTAATTTAATGACTTCTTTTTCTATTTATATGGAACATGTCATTTAAACTTTCATATGAATTGCTTTAAAACTTTAAGTACTATGGCCAATTTGACAATATTAATTGTGCCTATGCAAAAACATGCAAAGGAAGGACTATATAGAGGGAAAAGAGGGGTGGGAGAGGAGGGGTGGGGGGAAGGGAAAAAATAACAGAATGAATCAAACAACATTGTCCTATGTAAATTTATGATTTTTAATAAAAAAATGGAAAAAAAAACATGCGATACCTTCCAATCTTCAGTTTCTTTTAGTGTTCTCTAGTTTTTAATGTAGAGGTCTTTCCCTTCTTTTGTTAGATTGATTCCCAATATTTTTATGATGGCTACAGTAAGTGGGATAGTTTCACTAATTACTCTTTCATATTACTCATCAGTGATGTATAGAAACTCATTAATTTATGGGTATTAATTTTATACCCTGCTACATGGCTTGATTAACCTATGATGTCTAGAGGCTGTCTAGTTTTTTGGTTTTCTAAATATAGAATCATGTTGTAGGCAAATAGGAAAAGTTTCAGTTCTTCTTTTCCTACTTATATCCCTTTAATTTATTTCTTTTGTCTTTTGCTCTGGCTAGAGTTTACAGAAATCTGTTGAGCAGAAATAGTGAAAGAGGATATACCTTTCTTGTTCCAGTTTTGAGAGAAATTGCTGTGAAAATTTCTACACTTAGTATAATGTTGGCTTTGGGTTTAGAATATATAGCTTTTACAAAGTTCATTATTATCCCTAATTTTCTTAGTGTTTGAATATGAATGGATTCCATTTTTCTTTCAAATGTTTTTAATGTATTGGTTGTGAGAATCATATTATTCAATTTTTAAATTTTATTGATGTGATGAATTATATGTATTGATTTCCATAGGTTGAAACAACCTTGCAACCCTGGAATAAATCCACTTGATCATGGTGCAGTATCTTTGTAATATGTTTCTTTATGCAAATACTGCCAGTAATTTATTAAGAATTTTTCCATATATGTTCATCAGGAATTTTGGTCTGAAATTTTCTATTCTTTATGGGTTTTTGTCTGTTTTTGGCATCAAGATAAAACCAGCTTCATAGAATGAATTTGGAAGAGTTCCTACCTTTTAATTTTATGGAATAATACAAGAAGATTTAGTGTTATTTCTTCTTTGAATAATTGGTGAAACTCAGTAGAGATTTACTCTTGTCCTCAACTTTTCTTTGCTGACACACATTTGGTGGTGTCTTCAAGTTCTTTGCTTGAATTTGGTCTGTTGAATTTTCTATGTCCTCCTGATTCAATTTGGGTAGATCATCTGTCTTTAGAAAATTCAATATCTTCACAATTTTCTATTTTTTTACAATGTAAATTTTTAAAATAGTTTGATTTTCATCTGTATTTCAGTGGTGACCATGGTGATATTTCCTTTATTATCTGAAATTTTAGAACTTTTAGAAACATAGATGATTCACACCATAGATGCTACTAAGTTCATAGAAACTTCAGGTTATAGAGGCACCTAGGACGTAGAGTTTACTCAAATTATATAGACTATGCCAGTCAAAGTAATTAATAACTCTTTTAAGCTAACAAATTTATAAATGCTTATGCAGATCAGAGAGACTACATAAGTCATAGAGGCTACACAGTTCTTAAAATCTATGCTGGTCATAGGTTGTACATGTTGCATAGAAACAACTAGGTCAAAGAAACTCTTCAGTTCACACAGATAAAAAACATCATTGGGTGATTAAGATAATCTATGCTGCTTTGTCACAGAGACTGCTCATATCACAGATGCTAAGCAGATTACAGAAGTCATTTACTTATAGAGGCTATATGACCATAATTTCTACTGAACTGATAGAAGATATTCAGTTCATAGAGGGTACTCCACTGTTGGAATGTATGCAGGCAATAGAGGCTTCTCAGTCCAGAGAGGCTATGGAGGTCATAGAGGCTTTATAGGTTGCAAACACAAGATATACACATCATAAAATTGATGATATGCAAGTCATAAAGTCTTTGAAAATGTTGAAGCCTACTTGGTTCATAGAGGCTAACATAGAAGCTAATCAGACCATAGAATCTATGCAGGTGATAGGGGTTATGAAGGTCATATAGGCTACTCATGCCATAGAGTAATCAGGTTATAGTGTCTACAAATTCCATAGAGGATTCTTATGCATTAGAGGCTACTAAATTATAAAGGCTACCAAAATCATAGAGAATACTCTGTCATAAGTGCCACTATGATCAATTAGGCTACAAACATCTTAGGTGGTACTCACATCATTAAGGAAACACAAACCATAAAAGTGAGACAGGTCATACAGTATCCTCAAGCTATATAGAGTATGGAAATTGAGAGAATACTCAGTTAATAAGTTTATAGTATTCATATAAGCTATGCAGGTCACAGAGGCTATTTAGCATGCAGAATTTGTGAAAATCTTAGAGTATACTTAGACCTCATAGTCTATTCAGAGCATTGAGGCTATGCAGTGCTTAGGTCCTACTAGGTTCATTTTGGTTACTCAGGCCATAAAGACTAATTAGGACATGCAAGCTAAGCAGATCATAGGTTTTACTCTTGTAATTGAGGCTACTAATGCCATGTGGCTATTCAGGCCAATCAGGCTATTCAATATAATAGAGATTATGCTGATTGTAGAAGGACCTAGATTACAGAAGATGCAAAGGACAATAATGCATCATAGGTCCTGGCAGTCAAAGAAGCTACAAAGTTCATAGCAATAAGTAGGGTATATATGATCTAGTTGTCATAGGGGTTACACTGCTCAGTTCATAGACAGTAGAAACTAAGAGAACTTACCAAGATCATACTGCCTAATGCAGTAAAAAAAATACTCAAGTCATAAATTCTATGAAGATTGTTGATACTGTGCAGGGTGTATAGTTCATACATGTTATCAGTGCTACAATATCATGGAAAAACTTAAGTGATAGCTGCTATATATGTCACATAAATAACTAATTCCATAGAAGTTATGTAGGCCATAGAATATATGAGAATATATGCAGATAGGAGCATACAGATGACATAAAATCTATGCAAGTCTTATAAGTCATACTGGTCATGAAGTGTAAACAGTTCAGAGAGGAAACTCAAGTCATTGAGAGTTCACAGGAAACAAGGCTACTAAGGTCATAGATACTAGGCTCATTAAAGAGGCTTGAGGTTATAGAGGATATTCAGTTCATAGAGGCACCACAGATGTTACAAGCTATGTCAGTTGTAGTGACTATTACAGCCATACAAGCTATATGGGTCTTAGAGTCTACTAGGGTTACAGAAGCAACAAAGATCATAGAATGTAGTATGTTTATGAAGGTTAATCTATAAAAATAAAAAAAAAACTTTCTCAAATAATGTTAGATATTTATGTCATAAATTCTTCACAGGTCATAGGGGCTATAAGGCCATAGGTGTTACTCAAGTCATTTAAATTACTTAGGGCCATAAAGGTTATGCAGATTATGAAGATCAAACTCTCCACAGAGGCTACTCAGGTCATAGAGACTATCCACATCACAGAATCTACTTCATTATATATATGTCAGTTTATTGTGGCTACTGAGATAATATAGGATACTGAAATCATTTAGATTACTCAGCTCATAGCGGTAATCATGATCATAAAGGCTACTCTCTATAGGTGTTTTGCAGATCATAGAGATATCCATAAAAGATAAAACAGTTGTTAAATACTACACAGGTTATTGAGCTATTGAGTTTATACAGATTACTAAGTTCATGAAAGCTTAACAAAATATAGAGTCTATGAATTTTAATGAATCAACTCAGATCATATAAACTAAACGGGTTCCAAAGACTACTTAGGTCATGGATGTTGGGGGCTATGCCATGCGGACGGTGCCGGGATGGTGCCTGGCAGCTAGCCAGAGGTTGCTTTGATCACATCAGTGGTGAGGAGGTTGATTAACATAAGCACACCCAGGTGATTTGTCATTGGCCATATCCAATTAAGTCCACACACACAACGTGTGCACAAGTGTTCCCAAGTGCTCCTGATCTTGCCTGCTTGTCTTGACCTTTACCATGATTGGGCAGCTAGCTCCTCACCTAATCTTTGCATAATTGGCGTCAGCCCTACCCTTCACCTCCTGGAGAGGATATAAGCCAGCTCTCCTTGAGCGCTGGGGTTCAAAGTTGGAGGTCCCAGGTTTGAGGTTGGAGGTTCCAGTCCCCACGTTTCCTGAATCTACAATAAACCGTTCCGAATTCAGAAGCCTCACTATTCGTTTGTCTCCCACACCAAATTGACTCTGCTGGACGGCGCCAAGTGGTGGCCCCTATGGGGAATTCTGAGTTCATCTCCCTTCCTGAGAATTCAAACAGTGAGTATCGAGGTAAGCTGCAGCCCCTGTTTCTAAGGCAGTTAGATGCTCAAGATAGCTGGCCAGGTAGTAAAGTGCAAAGTGCGTGCATTTTGTGTAGTTTGTGTGTATGTCAAATTCAAGAGTCTTGCTCTAAGTAGCGAGGTAAGCTGAGGCCCCATCTCTCTGAGGCAGTTAGGTGCTCAGGATAGCTGGTCAGGAAAGCTGAGCCCCTATCTCTCTCTGGGGCAGTTAGGTGCTCAGGTAAGATGAGACCATGTCTCTAGGGCAGTTCATCCCTGTCCCTAGGGCAGTGAGGTACTCAGGTAAGCTGAGGCCCTGTCTTTCTAAGGCAGTTAGGCACTCAGGATAGCTGGTCAGGTGATGAAATATAAAGGAGTTCCAGAGTGCATGTATTTAGTGTTTGTGTGTTTGTACTACTGTTAGTGTGGTCTTTGTCCTGTATCAAATTTATTTATTAGTAAAAGATGGGTTTGGAAATATCACAAATCAGTCTGAAGGGATAATTCAAAAAGGAGGTATGGGAAATATATTATAAGAAGGAGAAGAAGTGCTAGAAGAGATTGAGGAGGAAGGAGATACTGGGGAGGAACTGGAAGATAGGAGAGTTAATGTTGCAGAGCTGCTAAAAGGCAGGAAAGACCATGAGAAAACTACCCCCTCAGCTCCCCCTTATGATAAAAGGTGAGAGGCCCCAACATTTTGTGGACACTCTTGTTGGCCTTGTTGTGGTGGAGTCCCAAGTGACAATGGGGATCGCTGGGACCATGTGGAAGGCCCATTAAGACTGTCCTGCCCAGTCTTGGCAGATGGTCAGGGGCAGCGATTTCATCAGGCCCTAGAATTTAAAACAGTAAAAAATCTTAAAGAGGCAGTCGCTACTTATGGACCCCAAGCTCTGTTTACCGTGAGTATGGTGGAATTCAGCGCAACACTTAATCTGACTCATAGTGATTGGGCGAGTATGTTGCAAGCAATTTTGCATGGTGGACAATATTTAATGTGGAAAGTAACCAATCAAGATCTTGTGCAGAGACAGCTCGTAGAAATGCAGCCGTGGGTTTCCATCAATGAAACCTGGATATGTTGCTGGGACAAGGACCATACGCTGAACAACAGCAACAAATTACATATGATCCAGAGATCTATCTTCAGATAGCTGCTGCTGCTGTTAGAGTGTAGAAAATGTTACAAGGTCATGGGGACTTGCAAGGGCAATTATCCAAGGTTATACAGGGCTCAAATGAACCATATGTAGAGTTTGTAGACCGTCTGTTACAAACAGCAGGCAGAGTGTTTGGGGATTCAGAACAAGCAATAAAACAGCATATGAACAAGCTAGTAAATGGTGCAGGGAAACAATTAGGCCATGGAAGAATAAAGATCTCAATACCTATTTAAAAATATGCAGAGATATTAATGAGTCAGCTATACAGGGTCAAGTACTAGCAGCTGCTGTCACTTAAGGAGTAGCTCGAGCTATGAGGGCCAAACCCAAAAGCTGTTTTTCATGTGGACAGCCAGGACATTTTAAAAGGGACTGTCCAAACCCAAGTCATAGTACATACAAAAAAATACCTGGGATATGTCCAAAATGTAAAAAAGAAAAACATTGGGCAAGTGAGTGTAAATTTGTAATTGAAATTAAAGGAAAACCACTCCCAAAAAACGAGATGAAGGGCCCTCGGGCTCAGGCCCCACAAATATTCGGAGCCCTGAAGGAAGGACAGCCAGTGGCAGATCCCATAAGAATGATCCCTCGAACCCATTATCCATTAATTCCCTCATCAGACATACAACAGAAAGCGCAGGATTGGACCTCTGTGCTGCCACCAGAGTAGTGCTAACTCCAGAAATTGGGGTTCAATTAATACCTATGGGTATCTATGGACCTCTTAAACTGGGGACAGTAGGTTTACTATTTGGGTGCAGTTCTGCTGCCCTAAGAGGACTCCATATAACACCAGGAGTAATTGATCCAGATTATGAGGGAGAGATAAAAATAATGGTCAGTTCCCCAAAAGATAATTCTGTTATAAATCAGGGGGATAAAATAGCACAAATACTGGTGATACCCAGTGAACATGACAAATATTTGGCAAAGAAGAATAAAAGAAATAAATCTGGGCTTGGATCCACGGGGGAACCTATGACCATGCTTGCCTTAGATCTAAACACTTGCCCCATGTATACTATAACAATAAATGACAAGGAATTTAATGGGTTATTAGACACTGGAGCTGATCTTAGTATCATAACATTGACCCAATGGCCAAATGATTGGCCTCTTCAAAAGGCTGACCAGACCTTACGAGGTTTGGGGTTTGCCTCAAACCCACCCCGGAGTTCACAGTTGTTGAAATGGACAGATACAGAAGAAAATTACGGTACTTTCCAACCCTATGTCTTAAGAGATTTACCCGTTAATTTATGGGGGAGAAACATATTAAGACAATTACAGATTAAGTTGACTAATGAACATTGCATATTAACCCAATAGCTTGTAATATGGTGAACCAGGGATTCATACATGGAAGGGGACTGGGAGCACATTCATAGGGAATAACTGGACCCGACCAAGCTAGGAGGAGGAGTAATAAAGAGGGACTGGGTTTTCAGAGGGGGCCACTGAACCAATAAAATTACATGGAAATCACAAAAGGCTGTTTGGATACCTCAGTGGCCCCTCAATGCTCAAAAGTTACAAGCAGCCCAGGACAGTAAGACAACAACTGGCCTTAGGCCATCTACAACCTTCTATGTCTCCTTTCAATACACCTATCTTTATAATTAAAAAGAAATCAGAAAAGTGGCAACTCCTCCAAGATCTTAGAGCAATTAATAGTCAAATGGTAATAATGGGAACAGCTCAGTCTGGCCTGCCCTCAATTGTCTGCTATTCTGAAGGATTCGAGAATTATAGTTTTAGACATAAAAGATTGCTTCTTTTCTATACCACTTCATAAGAAAGATACCTGTACATTTGCTTTTACTGTATCAGCTGCTAACCACGAAGGACCTGATCAAAGATATGAATGGACAGTATTGCCACAAGGCATGACCAATAGCCCCACTATGTGTCAGGTCTATGTAGACAAAGCTTTACAGTCTATTAGAAAATCTGATAAAGACCTAAAGATCTATCATTATATGGATGATGTCTTATTAGCTCATCCTGATCAAGACAAACTTCTCGGAGTATATGATGAGCTAGTCAAAAATCTTCTTTGATTTGGATTAGAGATAGCAGAGGATAAATTACAGAGTTCTTGCCCCATTACCTACCTTGGTGCCATTATTGACAAAACCTTAATACGACCTCAAAAGGATACCTTTAGGATGGATATATTAAAAACATTAAATGATTTCCAGAAACTTTTGGGAGATATAAACTGGGTAAGACCATATTTAAAATTAACAACTGAAGACCTTGGACCATTATTTGATACTCTTAAGGGAAGTGGTAATCTCGCCTCGCCCCGGGAAATTACCACAGAAGCTAGAAAAGCATTGTGTAAGGTAGAAGATGCCATTACTAAGGCACATTTAGATAGGGTAGGTATAACTAAGCCTATATTACTGATAATCATAGCCACCATAGAAAGTCCTACAGGAGTGTTCTGGCAACAAGGACCTACTTATTGGGTCCATCTTCATTATAGCCAAAAAAAACTCTGGTGAGTTATCCAGAATTAGTGAGAAAGTTAATAAAAAAAGGCAATAACTAATGCTATAGGAATTTTTGGCATTGTTCCAAAAAACATTATCACTCCTTATAAACCAGAAACTATAACTGAGCTCGCACAAGAATCAGAAGTATGGGCTACCATTATATATAATTATAACCCAAATTTTAATAACCACTACCCTGGGGACTGGTGATCCAAATGTTCATCAGACACCATTCATATTTCCTAAGGTCACCAGAAAAGATCCCATACCAAATGTTATAACGTGCTTTTCTGATGGGTCCAGTAATGGAACAGCTGCTATAGTCATGCCAACACAGACATTCACTTTTCTTTATCCTCCACAGTCTGCCCAGAAGATAGAGCTTCTAGCCATTTGTCAAATTTTCCAAATGTTCCCAAATCAGCCATTTAATCTATTCTCTGACAGCAAATATATAGTCAATGCTGTAAATATCATAGAAATTGTACCAAAAATATCCTCGGCATCTACCATTCATTCCTCATTATCTACAATTCAAAAGTTAATTTGGGACCATAAGGAACCATTTTTTGTTGGACATACTGGGGCTCATACCAGGTTACCAGGATCTCTCAGTATGGGTAACACTTTAGCAGACTTAGCTACTAGAGATGTACATATTTTTGCATATTCTTAGAAGCAGAAAATTTTCATAAAATCTTCCATGTTAACACTAACACTCTTCAAAAATGTTTTAGATTAACTAAGGAACAAGCTAGAACTATTGTCAAAAATTGTCAACATTGTGCCACTTATCTCCCAGTACGTCAAAATGGTGTTAACCCTAGAGGATTACAAGCCAACTATATATGGCAAATAGATGTTACTCATATTCAAGAATTTGGAAAGATTAGATCCATGCATGTGTCCATAGATACTTATTCAGGATTTATTATGGCCTCCTTACAGTCAGATAAAAAAACAAAAGATATTATAAATCACTGTCTATATACCTTTTCTATTCTGGGCATTCTGAAAACAATAAAAACAGACAATGGTCCAGGCTATACATCCTTGACCTTTAAACAGTTTTGTTCTACATTTGGTATATATCATATCACAGGTATTCCTTATAACCCCTAGGGACAAGGAATTATAGAAAGAGCTCATCTAAATATTAAGATCTTATTAATAAAACAAAAAGGGGGAATAGGGGAGTCATATCCACCTAAGAACAGATTATCCATAACCCTTTTTACCTTAAATTTTTTGAATCTGAATGGATCAGGAAAATCATCAGTGAATCGACATGCTACAGTTGACACTGACATAAAGCCACAAGCTTTATGGAAAGATGTTGTAACAGGAGAATGGAAAGGACCTTCCCTGGTCTTGATTTGGGGAAGAGGGCATGTGGGTGTGTATCCACAGGATGAAAAGATGCCAATTTGGATTCCAGAAAGGCTAGTCCGAGCAGTTAAGATGTTTCATCAAGATGCAGCCGAGCCCTTTTGGTATCCTGCTGCTATTGATGATGGTGGTGAGTTTCGTCCAGGATGAGCAGTTCTGGACAATAGTCAGGGTATTGCGTTGACTGGTTCCAGTCTCTCAAGGTGGTGCAGTCTTTCCTCAGTTCTTTTCCACTAATGAATCTACTGGACAAGCTACCCTTAGGTACACACCACCATTGGACTCCAAGTTTGCCCTGAACTTATCACTAGAGAATGCATTGTGCCTCGCCTTTGGCAGTGGCACACCTCGTGTAGAGTTGATCAATCATACTTTGGCAGATATTACCTTAAATAAAGAAAACAACTCCAATACAAATGTCACCGGTTACATGCCCAAAGCTATTAATAATATCCATTTGGTCCTTATGTGGGCCTAAGGCATGTATGGATATAAGACCCCTGACTTTTGTAAAAGGAGGGTCTATAAGTAAAGGAAAGTGCACTGATCAAAAGGTTAATGGAGTTAATACTGAAATATATAGAGAGAGTGAAACAATTACTTTTTCATATACTCCTGTGTGCCTAGCTCTCCCTTTCCTTTTTGTGACTTTTAATGAGAACTTCTCTAGACGGTTATTTTCCCAGATCATACAACAATGGACGGATGGATTCGACAAGCTGGTGATAGGGCTTTGACAGCAGATCCTCTCCATGGATGCCACTAAGGTGGAAGTCAAACTGAGAGGGCTTATCATGGGAGCATTAAATAAACTAACACAATTTCACACCAAATTTGGGGGACTCTCAAGTCCCACAGTGATAAGCTTGGGTATGCTTGTGTTGATTCTATTCTACATCTACAAACGCCTCAAAGCCAGTCAACAGACTCATAATGTGATCATAAAATAGGCCATGGCCACCCTTGAAGGAGAACAATCTCCCAACATATGGCTTAGTATGCTGGATCGGTAGTCAAAGATGGGTAACCACAGGAAAACACTGTACCAACCTAAGACAGAAGGGCCAACTCCCCTTTGGTATCCTTTGATAACAGGTAAGGACAGGATGTTGATTCCCAGGACCTAAGAAAGGCACGATCCCTGCCAGCTTCCTTTTTATTTCATATAAGGAAGGGGGAGATGTTGGGGGCTACGCCATGCGGATGGCACCAGGATGGCACCTGGCAGCTAACCAGAGGTTGCTTTGATCACATCAGTGGTGAGGAAGTTGATTAACATAAGCACACCCAGGTGATTTGTCATTGGCCATATCCAATTAAGTCCGCGCACACATGTGCACAAGTGTTCCCAAGTGCTCCTGATCATACCTGCTTGTTTTGACCTTTACCATGATTGGGCAGCTAGCTCCTCACCTAATCTTTGCATAATTGGCATCAGTCCTACCCTTCACCTCCTGGAGGGGATATAAGCTGGCTCTCCTTGAGCACTGGGGTTCGAAGTTCAAGGCCCCAGGTTTGAGGTTGGAGGTTCCAGGTTCGAGGTTCTAGTCCCCGGGTTTCCTGAATCTACAATAAACCGTTCCGAATTCAGAAGCCTCACTATTCGTTTGTCTTCCATGCCAAATTGACTCTGCTGGACAGTGTCAATGGAGATTTTGCAGGTCAAAGATCAGCTAAGTTAGTTTGGACTACTCAGATCTCAGAGAGCATATAGACGATAGAGGCAATGATTTGGAAATAGATCACACATGTCCTAGAGGCTAGTCAGGTGATACAGCCTACTCAATCACAGAGGGTAAGCAGGTCTTAGAAGTTCCTGGGATCAAAGAGACTATGCAAGTCATGTAACCTATACAGGTGATAGAGGCCATCCTGATAATTCATGGGATGGTGATGTGTCCAGACTTAAAGACTAAGCATAATTTATAGGTGATGAAACTTTGAAAGGTCATAAAGGCTATAAAGGTCATATAGTCTGCTCAGAACTTAAATGCTATGCAGGTTACAAAGGTTAACAAAGTCATTAAGGCTTATAGTTCATAGAGGCTATCAAGGTCACAGATTTTACTCAGTACAATGAGGATACTCAATGAATAGATGGTACACAGAAAATAGAGACTAGTCAGGCAATGTACTTTATGCCACTTGAAGGGTTACTCAGATCTTAAAAGATGCTCAAGTCATAGAAGATATGTATGTACAGATGAAATGCAGGTCAGAGCTGTTACTCAGGTCATACCTTCTTTACAGGTCTGAGTGGCACCAGAGATCATGGAGGTTAGAGAGATCACTGGTTTTGCTGGTCACATAGGTCACTCAGTTCTAAGATGCCATTCAGATCACAGAAAGTACAGAGGCAAGACAGATTTTCCAGGCCACAGATACTATGCAGGACACCAGAGTTACTCAGTTCATAGAGGCTATATAGATTATGGTGGCTATTCAGGTCCAGTGTAGTAATAGAAACTACACCAAGTTTGCTAGTCAGGTCATAGACTCATTCAAGAAAAACAGGTATGCAGGCCACAGAAGTTGCTTAGCCCATATATGCTACTCAATTTATTCATCTATTTAGGATCCAAGGCAATACATGACATAGAGCCTATGCTGCTAACAGGAACTCAAATCACACAATTGCCTCAGGCCATAAGGTTATGCAGAAAACAGAGCATGTACAGACAATAGAGTCTATGCAGGTAACACAGATCGCTCAGGCAATGGAATCAATGCAGTTGATAGAGGTTATTCTTCCAATAGACACTATACAGGTCATAGGTGCTATATAGGACATAGACACTACATAGGTCATAAAGACTCAGCAGGTAGTAGACACCTCAGGTCATAGAGTCTTCTCATGATTTTGGCAAATCAGGATATAAAGACTATCAGTCATAGACTTTTCACAGGTTATAGAACCCACTTAAGTTATTTACAATACTCAGGCCATTTGTGCCATGTAGGTGCAAGAAGATAATATGGTCATAAAGTCCACTCAGTCAAATGAGGCTGTCAAGGCCATAGAGGTTATGCAGGCCATAGAGGCTGTGCAATCCATAGAGGCTATTCAACTAATAGACATTCTTATACCATGGTATTTCCACAGGCCAAAGTGAATACTCATGCATAAGAGGCTTCCCAGTTCTTATATGTTGTTCAGGCAATAGAGGATGTGAAGAAAATAGATGAAACTATTGTCATTCAGCTAAATGATAACAGAGGTTAGATAAATTAAGAACTTCAGGCCACAAATACTATGCAGATCATAACAATTACACATGTCATAGAGGCTACTAAGTCAATAGTTGATACACAGACCACAGAATATACTCAGGACATAGAGACTGCATCACTCATGGAGGGTACTCAGTCACAGAATCTATGCAGGTCATATTGACTTATGAGTTCACAAAGGCTACTAATGTCATTGGGGTTACTCATGTCAAATTTTACACAGGGCACAGAGTCTCTGCAGAAAAAGTAACTGCTCAATTCAAAGCTTCATGTAGGTATTATAGGCCACATAGGCCAGAGAGGCTTTGCTGGCCATATTAGCTTCTCAGGTCATAGCATCACCCTGATCATAAGAGGTTACTTGGGTCAGAGGAATTACAGGTAGAAAGCCAGCTAGGTCCATAGATATGTAGGTCACAGAAGCTACAAAAGTCATAAAGACTACATAGTTCAGAGGAATTACTATGGACATTTTGGTTATTTATACAGTAGAGGCTACTTAGGTCATCAAGAAAAACCAGATAACACAGGCAATACAGATCATACAGATTGAAAAGTTCATAGTGTTGGCTAATACCATAGAATATAGGTAGGTCACGGGGATATGTGAGCACAGAGATTATGCGGATCACTAATGCCACTCAGACGGGATACTCAGGCCTATAGGTTTTGAGGATCTTAGTGATGACTGAGGCTAAGAGATTTTGGAGTTCATAGATGTTCTGCAGGTCAGTCTATTCAAGTCATAGAGTTCATGTGGGTCACAAAGGATACCCAAGTCAAAATGAATACACAAGTCAAAGAGGTTTCAGATTTCATAGGTGGCACTCAAGACGTAGACACTAATCAGTTTATAGAAGGTATTCAGGTCACAGAGGGTATGCAGGCATTATGGGCTAGTCAGCATATAGATGATATTCAGATCATGGGATTATTCATGTCCTTGTGGATATGCAGGTCATAGAGACTGTACAGGTCAAAGAGGCTACTCAGGCTATTGAGGTCATGAAAACCATAGTGCTTATTCAGGTCATAAAGACAATGAAGATCATAGGAACTAATAATGTCATTTGGCCTACTAAGGTCACATTTCTTACTCATTTACACCACTGAGGCTATAAACTGTATATGGACATGAAAGACTAGAGTGGTCATAGAGTTTACCTAAGCCATGGATGGCATGGAGGCCACCAAATATACTCATCCTATAGAGGTTACAGAGGTCATATTACATATGCAATATAGAGGTTAATAAGCCATAGACTCTATATTGCTCATAGAAGCAACTTGGGTTGCTCATAGAATCAACTTAGACACTACTAAGTTCACTTAGGCTACTAAGCCTATAACTTGTTTGCAGGTCTCAGAGTCTTTGAAGCACATATAAGCTATGCAGTTCAGTGTCTGTAAAGGTCAAAGATATACATTCATAAAATCTACTCAGAACATAGAGGATACACACACCACAGAGAATACTCACCACAGAAGATACTCAGGTCATTTTGACTACTCAGGTCTTGCAAATTATATGCAAGTCATGGAGGCTATGCTAGTATTAAAGGATAAGATGGTTGTGCAAGCACTTCAGGACATACAGGAAAAAGGAAGGGTACATGGATTACACAGGCAATGTAGGTTCTAGAAAGTATTCAGTTCACAGAGTCTATGGAGACCACAGAAGATATTCAGGCCATAGAGCCTATACAGATCACAGAGGCCACACTGGCATAGAAGTTAGGCTGTACATGGAAGACATGCTGATCTGAGAAGTTATGCAGTTCAAGGCCCTACAAGACACAAAAGTGATGGAGATCATGAATCCTACTGAGGTCATATAAATTTTAATTTTCAAGTTACTCCTGTCATAAAGTATATGCTTGTCATAAAGGCAACAACATTTTTTATATTTTGGCATCCCATCAGAGATCATGTGCAATATAACCTGAGAATTGTCACAAATGAAATGATTACATTATGATAGTTGTAATCTAATGAGTGTATTCAATACTCGGTAGAATTACTGAGGACCTTTAAGGAACTTCAGTCAAAGGTTACACATGTCATAGAGGCTGTAAAATTCATAGAAGCTATTCTGATCATAGACTCTAGTCAGTCCATTGGAGATATTCAGGTCATTCAGGCTATATGTGTCATACAGTTTACTCAGGACATGGAGTTGAACAGGTCATACAGGCTACTAAACTTACTGGACTTTTCAAGTCATTTATGATATGTGGGACTTAAAGGCTACACAGGTTACAGATACATTACCAGTTATAGAAGTCTTGCAGACTATAGAGGCTATTTCATCATAATGAATCGCCAGACCCATGGAACTTACACTAATCATGGACACTATCAGTTCGTAGATATTGTTAGGGGCACAGAGAATTTTCATGCAATAGGTCCAATAAGAACATTGCAGAGAGGAGATACTAAGGTTATTAAGACTCCTCATATCATAGAGTATGTTATAATGGATATTTCAGCCATATAAATTACACATCATGATTTTATGCAGATTATCAAAAAAGTTCAGTTTATAGAGGCCTTCTCAGGTAAGTATGTATACTCAGGACATAAAGACAATGTAACTCACAGAGATATAACCAATCCTAGAGGCTATTCAGACCTTTAGTCTACCAACACCATATAGAGAATACAGATCACAGAAACTAAGCAGGTCATAATGACAACTGAGGTAATAGAGAATAATAAAGTCATTTATGCTTCAAAAGCATTCTGTAATGTAGTTAATAGAAGCCACACAATGACTGGAAGGTATGTAGGTTAAAGATGTGTCTCAGGCTATATGTACTCCTGAGACCATAAAGATAATATAAGTCAAATAGGATACACAGAGCTCAGTGGCTAAGGACATCATTCAGGCAACTCACAACATAGAGGTTATGCAGGACATATAGGTTACCAAGGTCATAGATAATATTCAGGCTATAGTTATTATGCACACCATGAAGGCTGCTCAAGTTATAATGGGCTATGCAGATTTGGCATAGAGGTTATTTAGGCCATGGAAACTATTCAGTTTACCAAGACTATACAGATCATAGAGGTTAATAAGGTCACAGAAATACTTATCTCCTTTTGGTTACTAAAACCATATAGAATACTTAGATTACAGAGTGGATACAGTTCATAAAGACTACTCAGGCCACCCATAATATTCACACTACAGAAGCAACAAAATCAGAGATGTTCTGCAGGTTCAAAATTCATGCACATCATAAAGGCTAAGTCAGGCATGGAGGATTCTCAGGGGATTTTGTTATGTCAGCACATAAATTCTCCATGGACCTAAATATCAATGATTGTACACAGGTAACACATATATTGAAATTTATAGAGACAAATCAGGCAATACTGGCAACACAAGGCATAGAGCCTACACAGAGCATAGATGGCATGAAAAACATAGAAGTAACAGAAAATATGGTTTGTGCTTGTGATGCAGTCTACTGTGTACATAGAAGCTACTCAAGTCATAGAGAGTACATAGGCAGTAGAGGCTATGCTTATCATATAGGCTTTGACATTCATAGATGATGCTCAGGACACAGAGGCTAAGAATATCATGGAGACTACTCATTTTTGTAGGATAGAAAACTCATAGAAGTTTCTCATTTAAAGGAGGCAATTTAGGCCATAGAGATGACACAGGCCACAGAAGGTACTCTGTCCATGAAGGGTACCAGGTTCCAGAAGCTACCATGATCACAGCAGCTATGCAATTTGTATATGATGCTCAGGTTATAGAAGTCAATTAGGTCATAAAATTGACACAGGTAATTCATGTTGCTTGGGTCATAGAGGCTACACAGAATATGGAGGCTAAGCAGGTCAAAATGGCTATTGAAGTTTTGGAGGTAAATTGGGTAATTTAGTCTCTGTGGGCATAGAAATGACACAGGATATATAGGAGATATGGGTCAAAGATTATGTGTAGGACAAATGTGAATGCATAACAATCAGGCCATCAAGGCTTTGTAGGCTATAGGGGCTACACACACCTTAGTGGCTATGCATTACAAGGGCTTAACATATCATAGAGTGTAATAAAATTAAGGAGAATGCTTAGGCAATAGTAGCTTTGCTGAATACATAGTTTAATAAGGTTTTAGAAGATATTCAGGTCATAGAGTAGATGCACATTATGGGGGCTTCTAAGACCATAGAAGCTAGGCAGGTAATAAGAGCTCCACTGGTCATTCAGGCTACCCACATCACAGAAGTTCCACAGGTTATAGTGACCATGCAGATTCTAAAGACTACTCAGGATGTAGAGCTTACTCATGTCATAGAGTGCAGGCCATAAAATCTACTCAGTTCACAGATGCTATAGGGATAACCAAAGACTCTCAGACCCTAGATATAATATAGGTCAAAGAGACTACTCAAGCTATAGAGACTGCATAGGCCATAAAGGCTATACAGGCAATAAAGGTTATGGTGCTCACAATGCAACACTTCTTAATACTGCTAATATTATAGCAGGTATTGAGGCAATTGTAGTTACTCATGCCATAGAATCTAGACAGATCATAGGTGCTACTCAGATGAGAGGCTACACAGATCATCAAGGCTGCTGAGTTCAAAGAGGCTATGGACATTTTAGAGACGACTTGGGTCATTGAACACACACAATTCACAGAAGTATGTAGAAGATAGACTACTCTGGTGATGGAAGGTTGGCAGGATACAGTGAATACTCAGGTAGTAGATTTTAATGGATCATAAAAGTTCAAGATGACAGGGCAGGACACTGTACATGCACTTAATAGAGGATACTCATGCAATGGAGATTACACTGGTCATAGAGTATAACAAGTCATACATCTATTAATGTTCTTTAGTCTACTCAGGCTGTAAAGATTACACATGTCATGCAGTCTCTTCAGTTATTAGACCCTAATTATGTCATCCAAACTATTTATGCCATAGTGGCTACTCTGATAATAGTGAAGTCTGAAGACGAAGAAGATAATCAGGTCATATAGACTATCCAGGCTATGTAGTTAAACATATCATATAAAATTCTCAGACCAAAGATGTTCTGCACATCTCTGAAGCTACACAATCACACAGTCTATGAAGGTCACTGAGGTTTTACTGGTCACAGATGCTACCAAGAGTCTACATAAGTCCTAGAATTTCCTCAGGATATAGAAGCTATACAAGACATTGAGGTTACTCAGGTCATGTAGGCTACTCAGGTCCTAAGAGCTGATCAGGTCATAGAGGGTGCACAGGTCATTTCAGTTATGCTGGTTACAGAGCTTATGGTATTTCTAGTGATTCTAAGTTCCACAAGGGTACTCAAGTCAAGGAAGTTGTGGCAGCTACCCTCTTAAGGTCATACAGGGTAGGCAAATTTTTTTCTACTTGTGAAATAGATGCTACACAAACTACAGAATTTACTTAGAATACAGAAGCTTCAAAGGTCACAGAAGTTACACAGGTCCTAGAAAATAACCTGGTTAAAATTTGTCTCCAGTCTTAAGAGACTACAAGTCAATAGGATATTCATTCCTCAGAGATTATGCATACATAAAACCATTGTAGGAAATACAAGCTATCAGGTCATAGAGGTTATGCTGGCCATAGGGGTTCTTCATATATTTTACAAGCTACTCAAGAAATAGAAACTTTGTAGGTCACAGAGGCTATATAGGTCACGGTATTTACCTAAGTAATAAAAGGTTAACAGGCCATAGAAACAACCCAGATGAGTTAAGTTCTACAGGTAATAAAAACTATGCAGATTATAAGAATACTAAATTAATTTCAGATAATAAACCCCTATAGGCTAGGGAGATCATTCATGTTACTCTAGTTATAAAGGTTATACAGGTCATGGAGTTTACTCAGGTGATATTGCTTACAAAGATCATAGAAACTACACAATACATAAATACTCAGACCACAATAACCACAATGGTTATAGTTGCAACAGAGGTCATAGAAAAACTGAAGTCATTTAGAGTACTCAGTTCATTAAAGCTATGCACGTCATAGAGACTGTGCAGATGATTGAGGCTATCCAGTACTCAGATGCTATGCAGGTCATAGAGGGTTTTTAAAATACACAGATAATTTAGGTCATAGCAGCAATTCATGCCATAGAGCCTATGAAGTACATAGAAAGTTAGCAAAAGTTATTTCAGCTGTTCAGGCCTAAGTTGCAATGTTAAAAGAAGAAGTGTGAGGACTAGAATCTCTGCTCATCATAGAGCCTTCCATTTTCCTAGGGCCTACTTAGGTCATTCAGATCATTCAGTTACAAAAGTCACACAGGTCGTAGAGGCTACTTAGGCCATAGAGCTACTCAGGTAATCGAGATTACTCAGATCAACAAGGCATCTCCAGCCATAAAGACACCTAATAAACTATTCTAATTCTAAAATTGTTCAGGTCAGAATATTTAAATTGAAGCAGCAAAAACTGACTAAAAAGATATCAGTTCATACAACCTACTCAGATAATACAGGATGTGCATGTCATGAAGGCTAGGCAGAACATAGGGGCTATTAAGGTCATTTAGTTTATTAAAACCATACAGACTTGGTAGAGCATTTTGCCTATACTCAGAGAATAAATGTTATGAAGATGATACTGGCTATTCATATGATATAGGATACTGAAGTTTAGAGACAATTCAGTATATACAGACTACTTAGGCCATGGAGAATATAAAAATTATAGTGGCTACAGAGGTCAGAAAATATATTGAGGTCATTTAGGTTCCTCAGGATTTTAAAGCTATGCAGGTCACAGAGAATTATCAGGTTATTTAGACTATTCAAAATATAAAGGAAATACAGCCTACAGTGGCTTAAGAGGTTAAAAGGCTACTCAGGTCATAAAGGCAATGTAGTTCATAGAAGCTACTGTCAATAAAGTCACTTCAGGTCATAGAGTATATTCAAGTTTTGAGTCTTCAAAGTAAGTATTTTCAATAACCATACAGGCTATCCTGTTAACATATTCTATTAAGGTGGTAGAAGATATGTGAGCAACAGAAGCTACACAACTGTTAGGTCCTACACAGAAAATAGATGCTACTCATTTTACAAAGTCTAATAGATCATTAATTGTACTCAGGTCAAAATGGGTACTAAGTCCTAGATTCTACACAATTTTCAAAGATTGCACAGGTCATAGAGGCTTCTCAGGCCATAGAAATGTTCTGGATTTGGACACATTGCAATATCAAGATCACAATGCCACTGGAATTTGGAAATAGACCACCAGAGATGAGTAATTCTGAGAGAGAGTAACTAGATGGCAACAACCTGCATTTCCAGGAGGAATACCCCAGTTGTAGCCAAAACTATAGGCACCCCAACATTGAATCTCTAGCTCCTGGCCAGTGTCCCCAGACAGGGGCAACTTCAACCCTATATGGCTGTGGCACCAAAACATTCTGGCACACCAAAGAAACCCCAGTTTCTGACCAGAGTCTCAAAATGGATGTGACCATGTGCAACCAACCCTGATGTCTCCCTGGCAGTGGACTTCTGGGCAAATGTGAAAGTGATAGTAGCAGGAGATGATGGCATCTGGCAGGGGTTCAGCAGCTGCTATAGATGTCAGTGGTGATGGCAGCAGGTGGGGGCACTGAGATAGCAGTGTCAGTGGGGTCAGCTGTAGCTGCAGCTGCAACACCACCCAGAGGGGAGAACATCCGGTGGCCTCCAGTGATTTTCAGTGGCTTTATTGGCAGTGCTGTCAGTGGTAGCAGCAGTGGTGTCAGCAGCGAACGTGGCAACCTAGGATCCCAGGCAGCATCGAGGGCAGCAGACTTCTGGGTGATGACAACCATGACAGTGACAACAGAAGTAACAACATCTGTGGCAGTGACATCAGGGGAAGGTCTGTCCCAAGAGAATACCTCTGGACTGTGGTAGTGGTGCCTACAGCAGGAGCACCAGGGTAAGAGACCTCCTGTGGTTGGCATGGGCATGAGCAGCAAAGGCACCCATAGAATACACCTCCAGAAATCTGTGGCAGGGTCCTCAGAGGCAGTTGCTCCCTGTGACCCAAGGAAGACCTCATTTATAGATTTTTGAATCAGCACATTATGGATATACTTAAAATTGAACTTCACTGTACTTTTTTCATATGCGTACATAAGAGAGTTTTGTTTGTTTTATTTTACTTTTCATCTCACTTTTTTTCCAACCTCCTTCCATATAACCCCTTCCTCTACTCAACAGATGACTCTTCTATTTTTATTGAATTCCTCCTTTTTTATTATTTTATCTGGCACTCACACATGAGGGGAAATATTTGATCCTTGGCTTTCTGTGTGTGACTTATTTCACACAAAATAATGTTCTCCAGTTTCATCAATTTTCCACAAAATGCCATCCTTTAATTCTTTTGTGTGATTTAGTAAAACTCCATTTTGTATGTACAACCATATTATCTTTATCCATTAGCCTATAGATGGGTATGTGGGCTGGTTCTATAATTTGATTACTGTGAATTGTGTTGCTATAAAAGTTGATATGGCTATATCTCTATAGTACACTGATTTTTGATCTTTGCATATATATATTGAGGAGTAGGACAACTGGATCAGATATTGCTCCCATTCTAAGTTTTGAAAGGGATAGTAATACAATTTTCCAGAATTATTCTTATATGCCAACCAACAAACACTGCATAAGTGGACACTTCCCCCACATTATTTCTTTTGTTACATTTAAAAATTATTTTTAGATATACATGACAGTAGTGTGTGTTTGACATATTATAACACATGGAGTGTAACTTTCCATTCTTGTGCTGTACATGATGTGGAGTTACATGGGTCACATATTCATGTACAAAAATGATAAAATAATGTCTCTTTAATTCTGTTGTCTGTCCTATGCCCATCTACCTCCTTTTCCTTAATCTTTTTTCTCTAATTCAATAAATTTTATTCTTCCTTTCTCCCCCAATGTTCTCTCTGATATGTGTATTTCCACCTTATTCTTGATTAATGATTTTTTAAGTGGAGTGAGATAAAAATCATTTATTTACTTTTTTAAATTCTGTTATTTTTCCCTTCCCCTCCACCCCTCCCACCCCTATTTTACCTCTATACAGTCCTTTCTTCTGCCATTCTTACCACCCTCCTTATCCCTAACCCTAAACCTAACCCTAATGCTAACCCCTCCTACCCCCCATTATATGTCCTCATCTGCTTATCAGGGAGATCATTCGTCAGTCAGTTTCTTCAGATTGGCTTATCTTACTTAGCATGATATTCTGCAATTTCATCCATTTGCCTGCAAATGCCATAATTTTATCATTCATCATGGCAGAGTAATATTCCATTTTATATAATGCCACAGTTTCTTTATCCATTCATCAACTGAAGGGCATCTAGGTTGGCTATGGTGAATTGAGCAGCTATGAACATTGATGTGGCTGTATCCCTGTAGTATGCTGATTTTAAGTCTTTTGGGTATAGGCCAAGGAGTGGGATAGCTGGGTCAAATGGTAGTTCCATTCCAAGCTTTCTGAGGAATCTCCATACTGCTTTCCAGAGTGGCTGCACTAATTTGCAACCCCACCAGCAATGTATGAGTGTACCTTTTTCCCAACATCTTCGCCAACACTTATTGTTGCTTGTTCTTCATAATCACCATTCTAATTGGGGTGAGATGGAATCTTAGGGTAGTTTTGATTTGCATTTCTCTTATTACTAGAGATGATGAACATTTCTTCATATATCTGTTGACTGCTTGTAGATCTTCTTCTGTGAAGTGTCTGTTCTTTTCCTTAGCCCATATGTTGATTGGATTATTTATTCTTGGTGTAGAGTTTTTTGAGTTCTTTATAGATTCTGGAAATTAGCGCTCTATCTGAAGTATGAGTGGCAAAGATTTTCTCCCACTCTGTAGGTTCTCTCTTCACATTACTGATAGTTTCCTTTGCTGAGAGAAAGCTTTTTAGTTTGAATCTATCCCAGTTGTTGATTCTTGCTTTTATTTCTTGGGCTATGAGTCCTGTTAAGGAAGTCTGATCCTTAGCCAACATGTTGAAGGTTTGGACCTACATTTTCCTCTATAAGATGCAGGATCTCTGATCTGATTCCGAGGTCCTTGATCCATTGTGAGTTGAGTTTTGTGCAGGGTGAGAGATAGGGGTTTAATTTCATTCTGTTGCATATGGTTTTCCAGTTTTCCCAGCACCATTTGTTGAAGAGGCTATCTTTTCTCCATTGCATATTTTTGGCACCTTTGTCAAGTATGAGAAAGTTGTATTTATTTGGATTTGTGTCCATGTCCTCTATTCTGTACCATTGATCTACCTGTCTGTTTTGGTGCCAATACCATGCTGTTTTTGGTACTATTGCTTTGTAAGAGAGATGAAGATCTGGTATTGCGATACGCCCTGCTTCACTCTTTCAACTGAGGATTGCTTTAGATATTCTGGGTTTCTCATTTTTCCAGATGAATTTCATAATTGCTTGCTCTATTTCTGTAAGGTACATCATTGGGATTTTAATTGGAATTGCATTGAATCTGTATAGCACTTTTGGTAGTATTGCCATTTTGACAATATTAACTCTGCCTATCCAAGATCATGGGAGATCTTTCTATCTTCTAAGGTTTTCTTTAATTTCTTTCTTTAGTGTTCTGTAGTTCTCATTGTAGAGGTCTTTCACCTCTTTTGTGAGATTGATTCCAAGTATTTTATTTTTATTTTTGATGTTACTCTCAATAGGGTAGTTATCCTAATTTCTCTTTCTGAGATTCATCACTTATGTATAAAAATGCATTGGATTTATGAGCATTGATCTTGTAACCTGCTACTATACTGAAATCACTTATGAGTTCTAAGAGTTTTCTGGTGGAATTTCCAGTTTCCTCTAAATATATAATCATGTCATCAGTGAACAGGGATAGTTTGAGTTCTTCTTTTCCAATTCGTATTCATTTAATTTCTTTGGTTTGTCTAATTGCTCTGGCTAGAGTCTCAAGAACGATTTTGATTAGAAATGGTGAAAGAGGGCATCCCTGCCTTGTTCCAGTTTTTAGGGGAAATGTTTTCAGTTTTTCACCATTTAGAATGATATTGGCCATGGGCTTAGCATAGATGGCCTTTACAATGTTAAGGAATGTTCCCACTACCCCAATTTTTTCTCGTGTTTTGAGCATGAAGGGATGCTGTATTTTAGCGAATGCGTTTTCTGCATCTATTGAAATAATCATGTGATTCTTAACTTTTAGTCTGTTGATATGGTGAATGACATTGATTTCCGGATGTTGAACCAACCTTGCATCCCTGGGATAAAACCCACTTGATCGTGGTGCACTATCTTTTTTAATATATTTTTGTATGCAATTTGCTAAAATTTTGTTTGCGTCCATGTTCATTAAGGATATTGGTCTGAAATTTTCTTTCCTCGATGTATCTCTGTCTCATTTAGGCATCAGTGTGATATTGGCTTCATAGAATGCATTTGGGAGGGTTCCATCCTCTTCTATTTTATGGAATACTTTGAGAAGTATTGGAATGAGCTCTTCTTTAAAGGTTTTGTAGAACTCGGCTGAGAACCCATCTGATCCCGGACTTTTCTTTGTTGGTAGGCTTTGGATGACCTCTTCTATTTCATTGCTTGAAATTGATTTATCTAAGTTGTGTATGTAGTCCTCGTTCAGCTTAGGTAATTCATACGTCTCTAGAAACTTGTTGATGTCTTCAAGGTTTTCTCTTTTGTTGGAGTATAGATTTTCAAAATAGCTTATAATTATGTTTTGTATTTCACTCGTGTCTTTTGTGACATTTCCTTGTTCATTCCGAATTTTAATATGAGTTTTCTCCCTCTGTCTCTTTGTTAGTGTGGCTAAGGGTTTATCAATTTTGTTTATTTTTTCAAAGAACCAACTATTTATTTTGTTAATTTTTCCGATTGTTTCTTTTGTTTCAATTTCATTGATTTCAGCTCTGATTTTAACTATTTCCTGTCTTCTACTACTTTTGGTGCTGTTCTCTTCTTTTTCTAGGGCTTTTAGCTGTAGTGTTAAGTCGTTTATTTCTTCATTTGTTGAATATGCCCCATGAAATAAATCTTCCTCTAAGTACTGCTTTCCTAGTGTTCCAGAGGTTTTCCCATGATGTGTTTTTGTTCTCGTTTACTTCAAAAATTTTTTTTATTTCCCTCCTGATGTCTTCTGTTATCCATTTATCATATAATAGTGTATTATTTAATCTCCAAGTATTGGAGAATTTTCTGTTTTTTATTCTGTCATTTATTTCTAATTTCAATCCATTATGATCTAATAGAGTACAAGGTAGTATCTCTATCTTCTTGTATTTGCTAACAGTAGCTTTGTGGCATAAGACATGGTCTATTTTAGAGAAGGATCCATGTGCTGCTGAGAAGAAAGTGTATTCATTCTTTGTTGGATGGTATATTCTATATAAGTCGGTTAAGTCTAAATTGTTCATTGTGTTATTGAGATCTATGGTTTCTTTATTCAATTTTTGTTTGGAAGATCTATCCAGCGGTGAGAGAGGTGTGTTAAAATCGCCTAGTATTATTGTGTTGTGGTCTATTTGATGTCTGGATTTGAGAAGGATTTGTTTGACATACATGGATGAGACAATGTTTGGGGCATAGATGTTTAAGATTGTTATCTCTTGCTGATTTATGCATCCCTTAAGCACTATGTAATGTCCTTCTTTATCCCTTCTGACTTGTTTTGGCTTGAAGTCCACATTATCTGAAATGAGGATGGATACTCCAGCTTTTTTGCTGTGTCCGTGTGCATGGTATGTTTTTTCCCATCCTTTCACCTTTAGTCTATGGGTATCTTTTTCTAAGAGATGTGTCTCTTGCAGGCAGCATATTGTTGGATTTTTCTTTTTGATCCAATCTGCCAGTCTATGTCTTTTGATTGATGAGTTCTGGCCATTAATATTCAGGGTTATTATTGTGATATGATTTGTACTCCCAGTTATTTGACTCATTTTTGTTTTTTTGACATGATTTAGTTTCTCCTTTATTTGGCTATTCCTTTAGGCCTGTTCCTCCTGTTGCTGATTTGCATTGTTGTTTTTCATCTCTTCCTCATGGAATATTTTGCTGAGAATGTTCTGTAATGCTGGCTTTCTTTTTGTAAATTTTTTTGCTTTTGTTTATCATGAAAGGATCTTATTTCATGGTCAAATCTGAAAGTAAGTTTTGCTGGGTATAAGATTCTTGGTGGGCATCCGTTTTCTTTCAGGGCTTGGTAAATGTTTGTCCAGGCCCTTCTAGCTTTTAGGGTCTGTATTGAAAAATCTGCTGATATCCTTATTGGTTTCCACCTGTAGGTAATTTGATTCTTTTCTCTCATGGCCTTTAAAATTCTGTCTTTATTTTGTATGTTAGGTATTTTCATTGTAATGTGCCTTGGTGTGGGTCTGTTGTAATTTTGTATATTTGGAGTCCTATAAGCCTCTTGTACTTGGTTTTCCATTTCATTCTTCAGATTTGGGAAATTTTCTGATATTATTTCATTGAATAGATTGTTCATTCCTTTGGTTTGTTTCTCTAAGCCTTCCTCAATCCCAATAATTCTTAAATTTGGCCTTTTCATGATATCCCATAATTCTTGTAGATTCTGTTCATGATTTCTTACCATCTTTTCTGTTTGGTCAACTTTGTTTTCAAGATTAAATATTTTGTCTTCTATATTGAGGTCCTGTCTTCCAGGTATTCTATCCTATTGGTTATGCTTTCTATGGAGTTTTTAACTTGGTTTTTTTTCCTTCATTTCAAGGATTTCTGTTTGGTTTTTTTCAGTATCTCTAACTCTTTATTGAAATGATCTCTTGCTTCCTGTATTTGCTCTTTTAACTGTTCATTGGAGTGATTATTTAATGCCTGCATTTGCTCTTTCATCTCCTCCTTCAATGCCTGCATTTGCTCTTTCATTTCCTCATTTGCTTCCCTGATTGTTTTAATTATGTACATTCTGAACTCCCTTTCTGACATTTCTCTTGCTGTGCTGTCATTGGGTTTTATTGATATAGTATCTAGGTTTGTTTGGGACATTTTCTTTCCTTGTTTTCTCATATTGGTCAGATATCAGTGGGACTCTGTGATATTGCAGATTTCCTCTATTGGCTTATAGTGTCGCTGTAGATTTTCAGTGTATCACCTCCCAGCCTTCAGTAGCGTGAATACTTGGAGTAACTTAATAATGCAGTGCTTCCAAAGAAAGCTTTACCTAGCCCACTACTGGTTCCAGGGCTTGGAGCTGGTTCTTTGTGGAAAGGCTCTCACTTCTCTGAGAAGCTGGCCATGTGGGAGGAGCCCACTGCTGGAGTGCCCAGGCCTGCCTGAAGAAGACTCTAGCTGCCCTACCCTACTCTAATAAGCTGCCCAATCCTGGCCTGCTGCCCGGGCTGAGCTTCACCCGGTGGGGAATACTCACCCCATGGTTCTATTTTAGTCCGAGTCTCTCAATGCCTCCTCTTCTTGAATCCTGGGTTCTGGAGTGACTGGAGATGCAGTCACCCTCTAGTCCACCATCTTGGATCACCCCGTGGAGATAGCCTGCAGCCGGAGCGAGGCTGGGCCGCCTGGAGAGGTCTCTGGCTGCCCTGCCCTGTTCTCAGAGGCTGCTTGCGGGTTGGAGGTCTCTGCTGGCTTGTGAACTTGTGGCTGGCTCTGTGTAGAAAGGCTCTCACTGGGCCGTCTGCTCCGAGAAGCTAGTCTAGAAAGGCCAGAGGGAGCCGGGCTCCATTTATTTACTTTTGAATTCAAAAATTTTATTGAAGTATAGGAAAAGAGCAAGGGCACAATAATAATCAGTTTATTCTCCATGCAGTTCTGATTTGCATTTCACTGATTGCTAGACATGTTGGAAATGTTTTCACATATATGTTGGCCATTATTTTTCTTAATTTGAAGAATGCCTGATTAGAGTTTTGCCCATTTAGTACTTGGAGAGGTTCCTTTTTTTTTTAGTTCTTTTTATATTCTGTATATTAATTTTATTACTGAGTAGCAGATGGAAAATAGTTTATCACATTTGTAGGCTCTCTATTCACTTTCTTATTTTCCTTATTGTAGAGAAGTATTCAAATTTGATTTCATCCCACTTATTGATTCTTCATTTTATTTCTTGTGCTTTCAAAGTCTTGTTTAGGAAGTTGATGCTTTTGTTAATATGTTGCAGTATTGGGCCTGCATTATCTTTAAGCAGATGTAGAGCTTCTACTTAAATTCCTAAGTCCTTGATTCACTGGAGTTGGCTTTGGTGCAATGTGAGAGATAGATATAAGTCTTTTTTTCCCTACATATGAACCTAGTTTTCAGAGCACCATTTGTTTAAGTTTTATTTTTCTCCACCCTGTATTTTAGCACTTTTATCACATATAAGTTTACTCTATCTATGTGGATTTTTTTGTGTTTTATATTTCATTGGTCTTAAGGTGTGTTTTGGTGACAAAATAATGCTGTTTTATATTAAAACTCTACAACCTAAATGGATATCTGTTATTGTGATGCTTTCATCATGACTTTTTTAAAATTCAGAGTTGCTTTGGGTCTTCTATGTCACTTATTTGTCCAAGTAAATTTTTGAACTACGTTTTCATCAGTGTGTGTTTTGGAGAATGCCACTGATAGTTTTGTCATGATTGTATTGAATCTGTTTACTGCTCTAGGTAGAATAATATTTTTTTATAATATTAGTTATGCTTATTCAAGAACATGGGAACTCTTTCCAACAGATATGTTCTTCATTTTTCTCCTTTCAGTGCTCTGTAGCTTTCATTGTTGATGTCTTTCACCTCCCAGGTTAGATTTTATTTTCCCTAGGTACTTTTTTAGGGTATTGTGATTGAGATATTTTCCCCAATTTCTTTAGCAGCAGGTTTTTTCTTGCAATATAGGAATACTATGGATTTATGTATGTTGTTCTTATTTATATCTCCTTTAGTAAATTCGTTTATCAGCTAGAAACGTGCTAATGTAGCATTTTAAATCTTCTACATAAAGGTGTATATTATCAGCAAAGAGAGGCAAGTGGACTTCTCTTTTCCTATATGCATGCCATTAGATAGCTTCTCTAGCCTGATTGCTCTGGCTTTAATTTCAAGTTGAAAAGGAGTAGTGAATTTATTTCCTTGTTTTATTCTTGTTTTAAGAGAAAATGCTTTCTTTTTCTCTATTCAACATGAATTTGGTATTGGCTTTCTCATATACAGTTTTTACAATGCTGAGGAAATTTCTTTCTGTCGTTATTTCTAAAAGTTTAAACATCAATGGGTGCTGGATATTGTCAAATTTTTCTCTCATCTGGTGACATAATAATGTAAATGTGTACTTAAATCTGTTTATGCAGTGAATTACATAAACACAAATACAAAGTAATATGTAAAAATTAGTTTATACGATAATGTATTAAGTTTATTTTTTGATAGTGTGGATTTAACCTAAGAATGATTTGATGACTAGCAACATATGCCACTAGCCAATTTTTAAATTCTTTCCATATTTTTATTATCACATTAGAGTTTTACATTATCATGGGATTTATTTTTAAATATTCAAACATTTTTTCCAGTATAAAAATATTCTATATCTTTCTGAGTTTCCCTTTTTCTTTCTTCCCAATACACCAGGTCCCTGTCCTCCTTTTTTATTTACTATTTTTTGACATATGTGACTGTAGAGTATATTTTGAGATATTTTACATGCATGGAATATAACTTTCTAATTGGGATCCCATTTTTGTGGTTGTACATGATATGAAATTTCACTG
This sequence comes from Sciurus vulgaris, assembly GCF_902686455.1. Lineage (NCBI taxonomy): Eukaryota > Metazoa > Chordata > Mammalia > Rodentia > Sciuridae > Sciurus > Sciurus vulgaris. The sequence continues at coordinate 843,300 of NW_027632436.1, forward strand.
TTCATGTATTCATAGATGAATATAGGAATGTTATGTCCAATTTATTTGAATGTCATTTCTATTCCCATGCCATTCCCTTAACTTCATTTCCTTTGTCTAGTCCAATAAACTTTTTATTCCTTCCCCACCTCTTATTGTGTGTTGTCATCCACATATGAGAGAATATATGACCTTTGATTTTTTGCTTCTGGCTTATTTCACTAAGCATGGTAATCTCTAATTCTACTCATTTACTGGTAAATGTCATAATTTCATTCTTCTTAATGGCAGAGTAATATTCTATTGTGCATCTATACTATATTGTATTTATTTATTCATCTGTAGAGGAGCACCTATCATGGTTCCTTAGCTAAGTTTTTGAGAAGTGCGCTCCTTTAAGAATTGATGTTGCTGCATTACTGTAGCATACTGATTTTAAATCCTTTGGCTATATACTGATGAGTGGGACAACTGGGTCAAATGGTCACTCCTTTCCAAGTTTTCTGCAGAATCTCCATGGTGCTTTCCAGAGTACTTGCACCAATTTTCAGTACCACCATCAATGTATGAGTGAAAAATTTCCACCACATTCTCGCTAACATTTATTATTACTTGTACTCTTGATAATTGCCATTCTGACTGGAGTTGGAAGGAATCTCACTGTAATTTTAATTTGCATTTCCTTAAATGCTGGAAATATTGAAATTTTTTTCATATATTTGTTGACAATATGTATTTCTTCCCTCAAGTGCCTGCTAAGTTTCTTTGCTCATTTAGTGTTTCGGTTATTGTGTGTGTTTGTATGTGTGTGTGTGTTAAGTTTATGAGCTCGATATATGTCTTAGATATTAATGCTCTATCTGAAGTGCAGGTGGCAAAGATTTCTCCCATTCTGTAGGCATTCTATTCACATTCTTGTTTTACTTGCTGTGGAACATTTTTACTTTGATGACATCCCATTTATTGATTCTTGATTTTACTTCCTGAGCTTTAGAAATCTTGTCAAGGAAGTCAGTTCTTAAACTAAAATGGTGCACAATTTGGCCTAAAATTTATTGATTCTTTGTATGCAAAGAATCTATGCTCTAATATCGAGGTTATTGATCGACAATGATTTGAGTTTTATGCCAGTTGAGGGATAGTAGTTTAATTTTACTCTACTATACATGGATTTCCAGTTTACCCAACACCATATGATGAAGAGTCTATCTCTAGTGTGTGTGTCTGACAACTATTTATACTACAAGTTAACTGTATATACTTAGGTTTGTTTCTGTGCCTTCTATTCTGTTGTTTGTCTTTATGTCTGTTTTGGTGCCAATATCATGCTATTTTTTTTTTTTTTACTATACCTCTGTCATATAACTTTAGGTGTAATATTTTTATGTCCTCCTCTTCATTTTACTGACTAAGAATTGCTTTAGTTATTCAGGGCCACTTCTTTTTCCAAGAAAAATTTATGATTAACTTTTCTATTTTTACGAAGAAAATAATTGGAACTTCATAAGGGGTGAATTAAATCCCTATGTTGCTTTTGGCTGCATGGCCATTTTGGCATATTAATTCTGCCTATCCAAGAACATAGGCAGTCTTTCAACCTTCTAACATCTTCTTCAATTACTTTTTTTAGTCTTCTGTAGTTTTCATTGTAGAAATCTCTTACCAGTTCTGTTAGATTGATACCAAAATATTTTATGGGGCTATTATGAATTAAATAGATTCCTAATGTCATTTCAGATGATTCATCAATGATGTATAGGAAAAAATGATTTATGGGTATTAATTTTATATTCTGCTAAATTTCTTAATTTCTTAATGAATTCTAGAAGGTAACTGGTGGAGTTTTTGGGTCTTCTAAATATAGAATTATGTCTTTGGCAAATATAGATAGTTCAAGTTCGTCTTATCCTTTTTATAACTCTTTAATTTCTTTCCCTCTTTAAATTGCTCCAGCTAGGGTTTCAAGTACTATGTTGAGTTAAAGTGCTAAAAAATTGCATCCCTGTCTTGTTATACTTCATAGGAGAAATAATTTCAAATTTTCTCCATTTAGAATGATAGTGGTCTTTTTTTCAGGATATATAGCATTTAAAATGTTGAGGAATGTTCTTTCTGTCACTACATTACTTAGTATTTTGAGCATAAACACATGCTGAATTTCCTCAATTGCTTTTCCTTCACCTATTGTGATAATGATGTGATTATTGTGTTTCAGTTGATTCATGTGATGAATTATGTTTATTGATTTTGTATGTTGAATCACCTTACATTCCTGACACGAACCTCACTTGATCATGATGCCCTGTCTTATAATATGTTTTGTATGCATTTTGCAAGTATTTTATTTAGAATTTTGTTATCTATATTCAGGGATATTTGTCAGAAGTCTATTTTCCTTGATCTATTTTTTGTCTAATTTTGGTATTATGTTGAAACTAGTATCATAGAATGAGTTTGTAAGTGTTCCCTCCTCTGTTTCATGCAATAATTTGAAAAATATTGGTGTAAATTCTTCTTTGATGTTCTAGAAGTACTAGGCTGAGAATCCATCTGACTCTCGAATTTTTTTGTAATTGGTGTTTGATGGCATATTCTCTTTCATTATTTGAAATTGATGTGCTTAAATTTTCTGTGTCTTCCTGTATTATTTTGCATAGGTTATATTTCTCTAGAAATTTGTTGCTATCTTTATGTTTTTCTATTTTATTACAGTATAGACTTTCACATTTTTTCTATCATCTGTATTTTAATAGTGTCTGTGTTGATATTTAATTTTTATGATAAATTTTAGTAATTTGATTTTTCTCTCTTTTCTTCAGTTACTAAATTTTGGAATTGAAGTTGTGGCTCAGTAGCAGTGCCCACGTCTAGCATGTGTGAGGCACTGAATTTGATTTTCTGCACCACATATGAATAAATAAAATAAAAGCGTGTTACATACTAAAATTTTTAAAATAGAAATTTGTACTGCCATATTAATTGAATCACATTTGTGCTACGTAATGATGTTGATCAATATCTTTAAGAAGTGTCCCAAAGCTGTGTCAGAAATGTCTCTCCTGCACTACATATTGCTCAGAGATACTCCTTTTTATGTATCAATACTGAGATTATTTACATAACTCAAAATTTCTAATACAGTCTCAATTCATAAATATTCATATATTTTTAAACAAGGTATATTTATTGGATTGTTTTTCACTTTGCAGCCACTCTGGAATATTAAAACTGAGGATATCTCATAAATAAAACATGCTGTGCCATTAACTCAGTGGTTAGTTTGGGTAAGTCCACCCCCTCCATTATTCTTTTTTTTTTAGAGAACTCAGGTTTATTAGGCTGGTGGACCTAAATGCTCTGAAATTCTGGGCCCCAAGCTGAGATTACACAGGGCTTTTATAGAAATTTGATGTCATTTCTTAACCATTAAAACATTGGTGGATTTGAATTCTTGACCCATGTGACCAAGGAGCATGATCATAACTTTCAATAAGCAGTTTATCCAAACAGAACAAAGGCAGAGGAATATCTGCAAATGATAGCAGGAAGTGGCCAGTATAACAGTCAGGAGTTTCTCAAGATAACTGTAAGCTTACACTCCTAGGAGCTTTAATTCAAACCTAACATAGAAATGTTACAATTTGAACAAGTATATAAATAACACTCTTACAGAGACCAGTAACGAAGTAACACTCTTACAAAGACCAAAGCTGTAAAGTAATATTTCCCTCTTCAAAACTTGTGATCCTCCTGCCTCATTCTCACAAGTTACTGTTATCACAGGCATGTGACATCACACCTTTCTCTAACACATGGTATATTTTCATAAACCTTCCTTGAAGAGAAAAAAATAATTTTAATAAATAATTATATTTGTGAAATAAGCTAGTTTGCATAGTCAATCTAAATCATGCCCATGATTTTGCAGAGTTTCTTCTGGAAGTCCTGAAGTTCTTGCAATTTTTTTTTCTTTGTAAAAAATTGGGATACATGTTGTTTCTCTGTTTGTACATGGCATAAATTCATACCATTTGTGTAATCATAAGTTTACATAGGGTAATGTTGTTTGATTCATTCAGTTATTTTTCCCTTCCCCCAACGCCTCCCACCCCTACCACCCCTCTTTACCCTCTATACAGTCCTTCCTTCCTCCATTCTTGCCCCCATCCCTAACCTTACTCTAACCCTAACACTAACCCCTCCCACCCCCAATTATGTGTCATCATCCACTTATTAGCAAAATCATTCATCCTTTGGTTTTTTTGAGATTGGCTTATCTCACTTAGCATGATTTTCTCCAATTTCATCCATTTTACTGCAAATGCCTTAATTTTATCATTCTTTAGGGGTGAGTAATATTCCATTATATATATATATATATATATATATATATATATATATATATATATATGCCACAGTTTCTTTATCCATTCATCAATTGAAGGAAATCTAGGTTGGTTCCACAATCTGGCTATGGTGAATTGAGCAGCTATGGACATTGATGTGGCTGTATCTCTGTAATATGCTGATTTTAAGTCCTTTGGGTATAGGCCAAGGAGTGGGATAGCTGGGTCAAATGGTGGTTCCATTCCAAGTTTTCTAAGGAATCTCCACACTGCTTTCCAGAGTGGCTGCACTAATTTGCAGCCCCACCAGCAATGTATGAGTGTACCTTTCTCCCCACATCCTCACCAACACCTGTTGTTGCTTGTGTTCTTGATAATCGCCATTCTAATTGGGGTGAGATGGAATCTTAGGGTGGTTTTGATTTGCATTTCTCTTATTACTAGAGATGTTGAACATTTTCCCATATATTTGGTGATTGCTTGTAGATCTTCTTCTGTGAAGTGTCTATTCATTTCCTTAGCCTATTTGTCAATTGGATCATTTGCAATCTTGGTGTAGAGATTTTGAGTTTTTATAGATTCTGGAGATTAGTGCTCTATCTGAAGTATGATTGGCAAAGATTTTCTCCCACTCTGTAGGCTCTTTCTTCACATTGCTGATAGTTTCCTTTGCTAAAAGCTTTTTAGTTTGAATCTATCCCAGTTATTGATTCTTGCTTTTATTTCTTGTGCTATGGGAGTCCTGTTGAGGAAGTCTGGTCCTAAGCTGACATGTTGAAGATCTAGACCTACTTTTTCTTCTATAATCTGCAGGGTCTGTGGTCTGATTTCAAGGTCCTTAATCCATTTTGAGTGTACTTTCATGCATGGTGAGAGATATGGGTTTAGTTTCATTCTGTTGCATGTGGATTTCCAATTCTCCCAGCACCATGTGTTGAAGAGGCTATCTTTTCTCCATTGCATATTTTTGGCCTCTTTGTCTAGTATGAGAAAATTGTATTTATTTGGGTTTGTGTCCATGTCCCCTATTCTGTACCATTGATCTACCTTTCTATTTTGGTACCAATACCATGTCGTTTTTGTTACTATTGCTTTGTAGTAGAGTTGAAGATGTGGTATTGCGATACCCCCTGTTTCACTCTTCCTCCTAAGGATTGCTTTAGCTATTCTGGGTTTCTTATTCTTCCAGATAAATTTCATAATCTCTTGCTCTGCTTCTGTAAGGTAAATCATTGGGATTTTAATTGGAATTGCATTGAATCTGGATAGCACTTTAGGTAATATGGCCCTTTTGACAATATTAATTCTTCCTATCCAAGAACATGATAGATCTTTCCATCTTCTAAGGTTTTCTTTAATTTCTTTCTTTAGTGTTCTGTAGTTCTCATTGTAGAGGTCTTTCACCTCTTTTGTGAGATTGATTCCCAAATATTTTATTTTTTTTGAGGCTATTATGAATGGGGTAGTTTTCCAAATTATACTTTCCAAAGATTCATCACTTATGTATAAAAATGCATTAGATTTATGTGCATTGATCCTATATCCCACTACTTTACTGAATTCACTTATGAGTTCTAAAAGTTTTCTTGTGGAATTTCCTGATTCCTCTAAGTTTATAATCATATCATCAGCAAATAGGGATATTTTGAGTTCTTCTTTTCCTATTTGTATCCCTTTAATTTCTTTGGTCTGCCTAATTGCTCTGGCTAGAATTTTAATGATGATATTGAATAGAAGTGGTGAAAGAGGGCATCCCTGCCTTGTTCCAATTTTTAGGGGGAATGCTTTCAGTTTTTCACCATTTAGAATGATATTAGCCGTGGACTTAGCATACATGGCCTTTACAATGTTAAGGAATGTTCCCACTATCCCTATTTTTTCTAGTGTTTTGAGTTTGAAGGGGTGATGTAATTTATCAAATGCTTTTTCTGCATCTATTGAAATAATCATGTGATTCTTGACTTTAATTCTATTGATATGGTGAATTGCATTTATTGATTTCCTGATGTTCAACCAACCTTGCATCCCTGGGATGAAACCCATTTGATCACGGTGCACTGTCTTTTTAATATGTTTTTGTATGCAATTTGCTAAAATTTTGTTGTAAATTTTTGCATCAATGTTCATTAAGAATATTGGTCTGAAATTTTCTTTCCTCTATGTGTCTCTGTCTGGTTTAGGTATCACGGTGATATTGTCTTCATAGAATGAGTTTGGGAGTGTTCCTTCCTCTTCTATTTTATGGAATATTTTGAGAAGTATTGGAATGAGCTCTTCTTTAAAGGTTTTGTAGAACTCGGCTGAGAACCCATCTGGTCCCGGACTTTTCTTTGTTGGTAGGCTTTGGATGACCTCTTCTATTTCATTGCTTGAAATTGATTTATTTAAGTTGTGTATGTAGTTCAGCTTAGGTAATTCATATGTCTCTAGAAACTTGTTGATGTCTTCGAGGTTTTCTGTTTTGTTGGAATATAAATTTTCAAAATAGCTTCTAATTATGTTTTGTATTTCACTCGTGTCTTTTGTGATATTTCCTTGTTCATTCCGAATTTTAGTAATTTGAGTTTTCTCCCTCTTTCTCTTCGTTAGTGTGGCTAAGGGTTTATCAATTTTGTTTATTTTTTCAAAGAACCAACTATTTATTTTGTTAATTTTTCTGAATGTTTCTTTTGTTTCAATTTCATTGATTTTGGCTCTGATTTTAACTATTTCCTGTCTTCTACTACTTTTAGTTTTTGTCTTCTTTTTCTAGGGCTTTGAGTTGTAGTATTAAGTCATTTATTTGTTGATTTCTACTTCTTTTGTTGAATGCACCCCATTAAATAATCTTCCCCTAAGGCTTTTGATGACTTCTTCTATTTCATTACTAGAAATTGGTCTATTTAAATTGTGTATGTCCTCCTCATTCAGTTTAGGCAATTCATATGTCTCTAGAAACCTGTTGATGTCTTCGAAATTTTATATTTTTTTAGAGTGTAGATTTTCCAAATAGCTTCTAATTATGTTTTGTATTTCAATTGTGTCTGTTTTGATATTTCCTTGTTCATTCCGAATTTTACTGATTTGGGTTTTCTCCCTTCTCTTTGTTAGTGTGGCTAAAGGTTTATTAATTTTGTTTATTTTTTCGAAGAACCATCTATTTATTTTGTCAATTTTTTGTATTGTTTCTTATGTTTCAATTTCATTGATTTCAGCTCTGAGTTTAACTATTTTCTGTTATTCTTTTTTTTTTCAAAATGTCCCCATACCCTATAATTAAAAAATTTTAAGTACCTGCAATGTATGGTTCACATGAAGTCATCATTTGAGTACTTTCAAATAATATACACCTTTTCTATATAAAACACATATTTTGTGATCCGTTACTTTAAATGTAATTATATTCAAATAACCTGAAATGTCATGCCTTAGCAATTACAAAATCATGGTTTTGATAAATGAAGCAATTCATAAGTTATGCAAATGTGAAATGGTAAATATGTGAACTGTTGTTCTAAGTCTAAGTGTTCTTTTATAAGAATGCTGAAAAACTCAGGTAATGACTTTGTTTAATTAACATAACTAGTTCACAATACAGCATCTTAAGTCATAAAATTCAAATTAAAGAAGTTTGTGACTGCACAGTTTTCCAGAGGGATCTATATGTCTGTCCAGCACATCAACTCTAACTGAATTCTTAGGGATTCAGCAGTTCTACAGTGCAGCTATTACAACAGCTTCCCATGGGTGTTCATAAATGTTCTCAAAGATTCAGAGCTTTAGGGTTCCAGTCACCTGAGCTCTGCCTGGACAATGCTGGTGATAAATGAGTCACCTACCCACACTTCTCCACCCCACCCACAACCAGTCAGCTGCACAGAATGCAGGAGCCATCAGTCCCCAAGGAGGTATGTCCCAATGTGCAACCTTCTAAATGTTCATATTTTTCTAAAATGCGAAGTCTTCATTTAAATATTCAGTACTTTGTTAACTATAATTTATGATTCTGAATGCAGAAAATTTTAACATTTGTCACTGTATAAGATTTTGATTAAACTTGTAGCGTAATTTATTACAAAAGGAAATGTACCACATTATTCATTGTTTGTCTCTGGAGAACTTAAAGCCTGAGTTCAATAACTACAGAAGATACTCAAATTGGTTTACCTTTGAAAGAAGTCCTACCAGCAAACTTTGTATTAGGCAAGTATACAGATCTGTTATTTTTGTTCATATCTTCCTTACACTAATGCACTACATTGGAAGCTATGGGAAACTGATGTTTTACTTCCATTTTTCCCTCCATCCCTCCTGCTGCCCTCCACAGCCTTTTTCATTTTGTTTTAATGCTACATAAATATGCATTGTCTCATTCTTCTTTGGTTTGGATGCAGTGTGTTTAGCTATAACAAGTTGTTGCTTTTGTTATCTGTATAAGGCTACATGATTTAAATTATTAGAACCTGAACTTGCTTTTCTTGTATGTCTAAAAGAAAATTATTTCATCTAAAATAAAATAATAAAAACTATCAAGGTTATGTCCATGTGGACTAGTTGAAAGGCAGATAATGTTTCTGTCATTCTTATTTTTCTTCCTTCTCTTATTTACATGGAATACTTGAAGATTTTATACTTTTGATACATCTGAATCTGATAATATTTGAAGCTCATTATTCCACTAGCAAACAATGTAGCCCCAATCTAACATTTTTTATCTCATTCTTGGGAAATATCTGGCAAAAAAGACAATCATTTATTTTTCACCCAGAAATGAGATCATACATACGAAGCACTTATTCTGTCCTGTCTAGGAAGCTAAAGTTTTACAGAATATATAAACAAAATGAGTGTGACACCTACAGAACAGGATAAATAGTGCTCTACAATTAATCTTCAAAGACCCATGAGAGAACACCAGAGAGGATGTTATCTCCTTGAGGATTGTCATGGAAGAAAGGGAGGAACAAAACTTCAGTCTGATAATAAAGAATGCAATATCTATACTTGTATACAGGGAGATTGCTGGAAGAACTCCCTTTCCCACACTTAATAACACACCCTAATCTATGAGATTAGGAAAGAGTTGTTCATTTAAAAATTTTATTTAATTAAATGAGAAATCCACTAACTAGATTAAGTCTTATATCCCAGCCATTTCGCCAATAAACTTTCTTGCATTGTCTCACACATGAAATTTAGGAAGACACTTCAATCTGAATCATAACAGATTTATTAATTTACCTATAAACACTGTATAGTGGAGCAGAGGGATGAAAAAGCAAGAATGTTGACAGTAACTTCTATACTGAATTCTGGAATCAGACATTACCCTTCTGTGAGATGCCATGGGGAACAGACATATATGCCTTTAACAAGTGTCAGATAGGGTCAAATATTTTGCAAAAGCCAAAGCTCACCCCTGTTTCAGGCACAAAGAAAGACATTTATATTATTTGCTTTCTATTTAAGGGGCCATAGAGTCACAGGGGGACTTCGAGTTTTATCCAAAAAAAATATCAGGATGCAGGTCTGCCCTGCCACCAAACAGACTCATTCTCCCACCCTGCAGTTATTTCTTTGTAAAGGAAAAGCTGAAAAGGAATAACAGGGAAGGACATTATAATCTGATTTTTAAATACCTCCACTCTTTTACTGTCTCTGAAATGCCTCCTTGCTAACCTACCATGGTATTAATTTGGAGCTTCTGTTCACCAGGGATTTATTTGGTAGCCTTTGGCCAATTACTGTTCCACAACAGGCGTGTAGTAACACCCACTGCAAGTGCCATTAAACCAGATTCTGTGAACAGTAGGATGTTCCTGAATAGAATCCATGTAGATGAAGAGACAGTTGTGGTAACTCCACTGCAGGTGTGAACATCACTGTCTTCCTCAATAGTTAGTTGTCAGTCAGTCAGGACAATAGTCACACTCAGGAGACATTGGCTGTCTATGGGCATTTTTTATTTTCAAAAATTGCAGGGGACAATGTTAGTCATTGTTTAGGGATGTTATTTAACATATCATTATACACAGGGAAAATCCATAACACAAAGAATAATCTGGTATTTTCATGTTAATAATGATGATGTTCAGGAACCCTTGTCTAGATCATAAATGCTACAGAGGAAGACACTGGACCTTTTTAAGTTAATCTTTTTGTCCACAGTGCTTCAGGCACAGTGAGTGTCTCATAGCAGGTAAGAAAGGAAGAAAAGGAAAAAATATAAGGGGGAGATGGAGACACATAGCCTATTCTCAGGAAAACTTAAAGCCTGGGGACAGGGTAACTACTAATTTGTACCTGATCCTCATACTACAGTCTATATGTCAGTGAGTTTCACCATTCTTCTGAAAGTTTTCCTGTCCAAGTCCAGTAGTTGATGTCAAGCCAGATGTTCCTCCTTGAATATCAGGCAAGATTTCTTCTAAGCAGTAATCCCCCAGTGAGAAATAAGTCTTTCCTATTCCTCTATCCCATACATTCACAGTGAGTCAAAGAGCACTTGATCAGCATGTGCATGCAAACATAAACACACAATAACATGCAAGGCCACTTGAATCCACTGCCTCATGCTGGAGCTGATGACATGAGAAGGTCTCATGACAGCTGTGCCAGGGTCCACACTAGCAGGGTTCTTAGCGGTCATAGGTGATGGAGTAGGCATCAGTGAGGTGGAGAACAAAGCAACACAAACTCAAGGAATGGATGCTAATTTCTAAATTTTATTTTTCCCTGCCAGAATTTTATACATTACAAGGTAGGCAGTTACACATGTTTTTTCAGAGCAGGAAAAGGTTACAAGGAGAAAAACAAAACTATTTTGTATGCTCATTACTAGACTAGACAAGGAAGTATTATAATTATTCTAGTAATTGCTTACTTGTGATGGCCTATAACTAAACAATAAGACATATTAATATTTACCTAATCATAAAGGTTAAAGCAAGCTCAGTAGGGTTGAATAAACATCAGTTGTGTGACTACTGCTGTAGTTAATAAAAGCTAGACATTTTAAGCTAACAAATATATGATATCGTCTTATACTGTGTGAACTTAACATTGAGGAACACTTTATTTCTTCTGTTCCTGTTATTCCTTCCTAGTGGGGTTGGAATTATTTGCCTACATGTTTCAGGTCATCTGAGAGTAGTCAACAGGGGATCGGCAGCTGGAATCGGTTTTTGTATTTTCTCATAGCAATCTTGGTTACTCAGAGTTTCATAGCAAATGAGCAAATCTGAAATCACTGTTCCATAAGAAGTCTGATTTTTATGTTCTAACCCTGGTTCTGTTAAGACCCCTATTTTCCGGGAAAACACATAAAATATTAATAATAAGCCTACACATATTAAGCAAGCAAGGAAAGAAAGTACACCACCCAATTCCCAACACGATGAGACTTTGCAAACACCTTTATTACTCAGCGGAATCCTTGTCAGGCACTGAGGGGAATTTCAAGTGGCGTAACACAGCTACAAGGAAAACCTGTTCATTTTTTATTTTTTTCATTACAGAGTGGTACGTGCAGTGCTTCATTTTTCCTTTCCAATTTTCCATCAGATAATATAAGATCCAGTGAGAAAAAATATCTTCCAATGTCTGCCCACCACTCTCTTCTCTGGTAAGTCTGTCCTTCTCCCAAGCATCCTGAGCTTGCTGCAGGTGAGCATCTTTGGGAATCAGATTGAGGTTCAAAGGATAGTCTGTTGCAGGTAATTTGCATTCTATGCTCTGCTTAACAAGCTTCATTTCAAACTGGAAAGCTTTCTTTCAATTTGAAACCCATCAAAACAAAGAGTCCTGCTTCTATGCCATCACCCAAGAGTCTGTTTGTTTTCTGTGAAGCAAGTAATCTGGAGGACCATAAACATAGATCCTGGACTGGAGGGACAAGAAAGCAGGCTTGCTAAACGCACCAGCAGAGTTGCAATTTCCTCCTTGCTGGGGATTGAAAGTGCTTCTTTATCTATTTTATTTGCTGCTGGCACACTCTTTCTTTGATATTGGGTCTTTTCTGACCCTGAAGGGCATTATTTCCTTGGCTGTTTATTGCACAAATGTGTGTGTGTGTGTGTGTGTGTGTGTGTGTGTTCAAGAACATACACACACACATGAGCACACATTAGGGAAACTTGGATTGAACCCAGAAGCATAATACAGCTGATCCAAAATTTAGCTATATCCCTAGCACCTTTTTAAAACTTTTAATGCAGGGTCTCACTAAGTAATTCAGGCTGGCCTGAAATTTGTGATATTTCTGCCTCAGTCCCTTGAGTCACTTGGATTACAGGCATATACCACAATACCCAGGGTATAACTTCCTGGAGATAGCTAATTCCTAAAAAATCATTTATCTGCCCAGCATGTTGACCTCACTGAAGCTAATTGATCTTATTTCTACACCACCAATACCATCAGGTACATATAAAAGAGACCCAGAGATGGTCCTTGTTCTTTAAAGAAGGCTGATGTCTTTGAAACATACTAATCCTAAAACTTCTTATGCTGCATCATCTTTTTTCCAGCACAAAAAAAATAAAGTCTCTTTCTCATGTTTTCCCTCACCTTCCACAACCTCTGCCTCCTCACCAACCTGGATGCTTTGCACACAGCCTGAAATATTTGTTTGAGGAAACTGTAGCAGACTGTGAGACCAAAATCTGTTTCTGCAAGTCTTACCATATCCGATTAAAAGAAATTCAAGATAACCTTAAACAATGTCAAACTTGCAAAGCTTCTCAAAAGAGCCAAGGCATTTGCATCCATAGCCTGAACCACCAAGCTTGTGTCATGGGGGGCACCTGTCCTCTGTTTTCTGTTAGTTCCTCCCCATTTTAGTTATTAGGCCAGAGGTGGGAGTGAAGAGTGGCTACTGCACCTTCCAAGTGAGAATTGTGAATGCACTTTTTTTGTTCCAGTCTCTACTGTTATGGCTGCAAGCTTAGGTCACAGAAGAGACAAAGAAGCAGACAAACTGCACAAACAACTGAAGAAAAGTGAGACTTGGGCCCATGATTCAAATGCTAGTTCTCTTCCCACCTCCTCAGTTTCCCTCCAATGAACACTTTAAAGCACCACAAAAGGCAGCTCATTTACTTTTCTGAGTGTCATTAAAATCAAGTTAGACTTCCCATGAGAAAAATAATAACCTGTTGTGACCTTATGACCTCTCATCCTCCTGACTGGTATTATTAGGACCTGTGACTAGAGCTCTACAATCCCCAGAACTCAGGACTATGGGAAAATGTCAGTCTGCCATGCATGGGAACTAGGACTTGTAAAACAGTAAAGGATTTTTCTGATAATTAAAATTATTATTACTCCCACTTTTTAATGACCCTGGCCACTTATCACTTTCTGAGTGCTGTAGGAAAATTGTCCTCAGCACACTGACACCTTAGGGACTTTAATGGTACTCAGAAGCTTGCAGTCTGACTGTGGAGTGTCCCTCAGTGCTGGCAGGAAAGTGCTTTCTCTCTATCTAGTGGTATTGAGGGACAGCTGCAGGAATCTACACACCAGGAAACAGGATACTCCATGAAAGAAAACATGTAGTCCCCCCAGTCAGGGTCACAAAGCAGTGACATGCCTATTGGAGTTTCTTAAACAACAGATAAGCTACTACTCCTACATCCAGAAGAAAAGTAAGGGTCAAAATGTTTACAGGGTTTTGACTATTAGATTTGGGTAGAGTAGAGAACCTTAAAGGGGACAGTAAATTAGGATTCTCTGGATTCCTTGACACTAGCAAACGGCATGTGCAGCCTCTGGTCTCAGGGTTTGTCTACCTGTACTGAAACTGTCCATCACTGGAAGTCAGTCTTCCTGCTGTGTCAGTCAGTGAGTCCATCATAAAAAGGCTCTTTTTAGGTGGTGATGAAGATCCTGTTGTTGGAAGAAACACCAAAACAGGTAGTCAGCCCCAAGTGTCACCTGGAGCAATTGTGAAAATGAGAATTTTTGTGTCTGATATTGTACATCTGGGGCTTGATCTGAGAATCTGCATTGCTCTTATGTTCTCTGGTAAAACTCATGTTGGTCTGGAATCCACTCTTAGATACCTATTCTCAAACATAATGTGACATAGGCTGTACTTTTTCTTCAATGATAGGTGACAGAGAGATGTGAGTTGTGAGAACATGAGGTTAGCAGAATAATTCCATAAAGTGGGCTAAATGTGCTGATTCAATGCATTATTTTTCAATTAGTAATTTACCTGCATCTCTGCCTGGCCTAAATGGACAGGATATGTCACATTCCTCTGTAAAGTACCTGTTTTGGAAGTGGTAATGCAGGCATAAAATAATGTATATAATGTGGACCCAAATTACATGGAAGAGGGAGAATTTTATGATCCTATCCACAAACCAGGTCCCAAAACTCAGGGAGATAAGAATAATTACTTCTAATTGTAAAATCTGTAAGAATTTATGGTTAAAAATTCAATGAAAACAAGTGAGCATGGACCAAAATGACCTATATTTGTTATGGAATTTGAGACTTGACAGTATGCAATCATCCAGTTGTCAGTAAAAATTTAAGATTTGCTTCTTGATGTAACTCCCTGGAATATTTTCTGAGTCCCTCCAATAAAACTAGATTGCAGAAGAATCACACCGTCTCTCATTTCTTAGAGGACCCACTCTCTCCCTTAAGAGTGTATTTTTCATTTTTTTATCCCTTCAGTAAACTCAATTCTTAATCAGAGTGAAATGTCTGAAATCTTTCTGACTTGATCACAAGAATCAGAGTTGGAAGGGGGGGTCTCAATAGTTCCTCAGTTATCCAGAAGTCATAAACCCTAATATACTGATATGAAAAATTCTGTTCTAGATTGATCTCACTCCAGATAAACTATCATAATTTCTGAAACTTCAGTCTATAGCTCTTTCAGGAACAGCAAAGGGAGAAAGTATAAAAATGGAGGATATCACCAGAATAATCTTTTCCAGATAGCTCTACTGGGAGATAAAGTTGACCCATTCCTGAGCATCAGTTACCCTTGTTCTCCACTGCAACATGCATCTGATCAATTATGGCAAGATGCTCATTATCCAGGATTACTGATGCCAGATTTTAGACATCTCCACAAGGTGGACATAAATTTCCATTTCCTTTAAACAAAGATTTGCGTGTGAAGCTTTTTATGTTAGATATTTACCTACACAAATAAAAAGCACTGTACAACCAGCATGATTTTATAGGATGATCATTACCAGCCTGCAATCTCCCGCATAAAGGGTTATTGGTTCAATAAGAAAACTGCATTCAGCCAATCAATTTTGAGAGGTGCTCTGAAATTCTTCCTCCCATTCTGTTTTACACAATCAAACCTCAACTACATTCAGCCAATCAGAAGTGATCATTGCTCTGACAGCTCACCAAAAGAAATCCACAACATAGATAGCTATACCTACTCCATTTACTCAAGACATGTGCCTCAGTTGATGTGGTTCTCAAAATGCATTGTAGGTCCAGTGAAAATTGATATGCCTGAAACAAGAAAGAAATTGTTTGTTACAAATGTATGCCCACTGACAAAAATATTATCTATAATACAGAAAAAAGCAAATACTTTCAGGGTGGATATATCCATTGGACACAAAAACCATAGTACCTGCATCCCATGGAAATGTTTTATTTGGAAATCTTAAAAAAATAAATTAATGCAATATTTCTTGAATAATATTCATCTTTGTAACAGCACAATAGTAAAGTGTAACTTGTAATTTTGCATATGGAGGGGACCATGAAGGCATACTCTGGGATTGTCTAAAGCTGTGCTCCAATATGTGGCCATTGTCAGATCATTTGCAGGCTTTTCTGGACTTAAACTTTTTTCTTATTTTTAATTCATGTACTATAGTTTTGAGTTCAAGAAAAAATTGATAGTTAATTGTCAAAGCACAGGAAATGGGTAGGTAACATTCCCCATAATGTGGTAGCTACGTCCCCCCAGGGAAGGGGAAAGTTTACATTTTCCAACACAAGCAATCATCCCCTGGATAGCTCTCTTCCTGCCCTTTTGGTAACCTTTGGTCACATAGGTAAGATAAAAGGAACAGTGGACATGAAAAGAAGGGAAACTTAAAATCTACAATAGAAAAAGACAACACTGCACCCTCAGGCATCAGTTCTGGACACATTTCCCTCCAGAGAAATCCCTCTCTCTGCCTCCCTCTCTCTATCTGTTCTATTCTTTAAATAAAACTTGTTTTCTTGCCTCAGTGTTTTTGGGTGTTTGGTCTTCAAAACAGGTGTAACAAGGACATGATCCTGATTTTCAAGATTGCACTCAGTTGTATATAATTCTGGGATATGTTGTTTCATATTATATATGAACACAATATGACAATATAATTTGGTGGAAATCATTCTACAACACTTCACCCCTTCCTCCTTACTTTCCACACCTTGGTGCAATTTCTCTACTAAACTTCCTTTGATTTTTAGATCTTCCCCCTCTTTTGTTTTCGTTTTCCTCTCTAGCTTATGTATATGACATATAACCCTTAACCTTCTGAGTCTGACTTATTCCTGACTTAAATGATGTTCTCTTGTCCCATTCATTTTCCTCAAAACATAATTTAGTTATGTTTTTCGATGGATAATACTATATTTGGTGTGTGTGTGTGTGTAAATATCTTTTTCTTTATGGCTGGATAAAACTACGTTATGTATATATGGATGATTTTTATCATCCATTCATCCATTGATGTGCACCTAGGCTCGTTTTACTGTTGACTATTTTGAACTGTACTGCTATAAACATGGGAAATGGATGTGTATATACCACTGTAGCATGATGACTTCAATTCCTCAGGATAAATAGTGCACAGTTGTATAATAGGGTCATATGGTGTTTTATGGCTCATCTCTTGAAGAGCCTCTATATCATCTCCTTGTGGTTGTATTAATTTACAGTTCCCCCAGCAGTATAAAAATACTCCTTTTTCTCCATGCCCTTTGAAGTATTTGTTATTTTTATCCTTCATGACTGTAGTTCTGACTGGTGAGAGATAAAATCTCAGTGTATGTTTGGTTTTCATTTCCCTAATTGGTTAGTTGAACAATTTTTCAAGTTTTTGGCCATTTTTATGTCTTCTTTTAAGAAGTTTCTGTTTAGTTCACTTGCTCATTTATTTTAGTTTGATTTTTGGAGATATTTAATCTTCTGTTGTTCCTTGTTACCATTCTCTTGTCACTTCACTGCTGCAAAAGAAAGGGGATTGAGAAAAAATAGTTCAATTATCACACTTATTTTCAAGTGACAGAAAACTCAAACTAACTCAAACTAACATAGGTCTAGGTGTGTAAGTTTGTAGGAGTATATTTTAGAAGTAAAAACAATGTGGGTAGTTCTGATTGCAGACACAGCTGTTGTCTGTGATCCATTCTCATTTCGTCTCTCAATTCTCATTCCATTTTTTGACCTCCCATGGAGTCCCAGGATGGCAATACGTTTTTGTGCCCATTTCTTAATAGCAACTTGCGGGACTCTGGAGCAGTCTGTCTGAATAAGCTGAAGTCAACTTGGCAGGGAAGTTCTTCCTTGTTCAGAGGGCTTCCATGCTCTGACTACTTAGACATGATGACTTGCCCTATTCATCCCACCTGGAGTGAAATGCAGAGGTCAAATCCCAGAAAAAAATGAGAAGTTACTTATGAAGGAAGAGAAAATGAATACTGAATATAGATAAAACGTTCTGGGCTGACACCCATCTCACTTTCAGGGAAAGAGTTGTTTTCACCGCAGAGCTGGGAAGTCTTCATCTTTGTCAGTTCATGGCACTGTCCAATAACCCAGGCCCTGGGATATTTTCATTTCACTAATGAGAAGACCAGGGCTCAGAGGGATATACAACTCCTGCCCAAATTCACTGGTCTTGAAAGTGGTATAGCCAGATTGTGTAGTCAAATGCATTCTCCAAAGTGATGTTTTTAATTAATCATGGCTCCCCATTTACTTTCTAGTCTCCCTTAGGTACAAGAAGGTTATGTAGGCCTAAAGAGGGGAAGTAGAAGAATAACAAAAACCTGACAGCACCTCAGAGAGACTCTACACCAGTCAGTTTGTTACTCAGATTGGGACGATTCCTGCCACTTATATGTTGTAGATGTTTCCAAATATATTTATTTTATGTAACCTTTGCAATTTTGGCACTTATATTATTTTTGCTTTTTTTTTAGTTCAATTTGCCTTTTATATTTACAAAAACATATTTAAAATCTTAAATGTTTTTGGCAATTGCCAATCTAAATGAGTCCTACTTGACTCAAAAAAATTATCATCCATCTTTGCACTTTCAAAATCACCCTGGATCTGAGCAGGGTCTGCAGGCACAGTTTGAAGTATTTGAACTATAAACTCACACCAGAACACAAATGAACCCTGTGCTCCTCTGCCACAAGCAATTTTCCTGGCATGACTTCAGTCATCCTTGCACTCTGAAAGCAAGTTGAGGAATGTCCTAGCTCCTCTCAATGAGGAGTCCAGGATGTTCTACCACAAATATGGCCTTATCACAAGGCTTTATTTCTTGAGATTGCATCATTAGTTTCTGACCACATACACTTGTAGACACATGATATTCATCAGATGTAGTGCCTTCCAGCAACTTTGTGCCAGACAATTTATTCATATTATGACATCTTTAATGATTATTACTGGTTAAGGTCTCTAGGAAGAGGAAACCATGTTTTCACAGTGTCTGCAGGAAGTCAGACAGTACTAGGCTTAGCATAGTCACATCTTTGCACACTGTCCTGTCAGCTGCTGCTCAAATGTCTACCAAAGACCAAACTCCAACAACTCCAAAATAGTAAGGCCTTTGAGAGCAGGAAAGAGAAGTGGTTCACTGTACAGAGAAGAAAGTCAGTTCTGAGGGCCCTTGTTTTTCTATCCTGCAAAAACATCAGGGACAGACCTGTATTGGATCAATATACTATGACTCCTGACACAAGTTTATCATTTATTCAACTGAGAATATTTCCAAACCAAATTACATTGAGTTTAGAGTTCCATGTATGGAGAGTGCAAATCCTTCTCCTTAGAATAATCTAGTCTCGGGGGTATGTCCATGTGGTCAAAATGACCTTCTCTCACCTAGGAGATCAGCCATGAGAGACACTAATGATCATATAAAAATAGAACAAGAGACTTGGACACCTAAAAAGATGTAATCAGCTCTACCCCACCCTGCTCTCATCCTTTGCACTCCAAGACTTCCCATTCTGTTCATGGGGAAACTCAAAGCACATGGTACATATAAATTAAATTTAATCTTTCTCAGAAAGCAATATAGAGTCACTCTTTCTTAGAGGAGGTAGGCTGTGCCTTGAGCCCTTTTCTTTCATAGGTGACCTCACTGTTCAATACTGCTCAGTCTTGTTTCTCAAATGTGCTTCAGTTTGGTTACCTCTGGCTTCTTCCCCACTGCTGGTGAGGGATGACCAGAAGTTTGTGCTCCTTCACACCTGCCCAGATTCAGTACAACTACAAGAGAAGAGGTGAGTAGGTATGAGTCACACAAGTAGGCTAAGGAGACAGTGGTTCAAACAATTCAAAAGAAGAATTTGTGCCAAGGAAATAGGATTCCAAAGAAAGTGATTCTTGTGCGATAATGATGGGAGAGAAGAGAAATCCTCCCTCAACCAAAAATTCTTTCTCTACACTCACTGGTTTATTTCTTTGGTTAACAACTTTATATTTTGCAGATTATATTTGTGATTGCTAAAAACTATTAAAAAAATATTATAAGAGAATAATAAGACTGGGCCAACCATGGTACAACTGTTCTACACACTTTTATGCAGAATTTAGAATAATGGTTTAAAAATATGGTACCAGAGCTACAGGCGGTTGCCAGAGGAGAAGCTCCGCGGCAAGCTCTTTGGACTCAGGGCAACTGCTTCTGAACACCGGAGCCTGCCCTGAGGACGAGGAGGAGGAAGAGGAGTGCGGCCGCTTGGATTCAGGGTGACTACACCAGAGCTACAGGCGGTTGCCAGAGGAGGGGCTGCATGGC
Source organism: Sciurus vulgaris (assembly GCF_902686455.1). Taxonomy (NCBI): domain Eukaryota; kingdom Metazoa; phylum Chordata; class Mammalia; order Rodentia; family Sciuridae; genus Sciurus; species Sciurus vulgaris. Next base: position 863,635 of record NW_027632436.1, read on the forward strand.
AAGAGTTTGGACTCAGACCACTTCTGAACACCGGGGCCTGCCCGGAGGAGTAGGAGGAGGAGGAGGAGGAGGAGCACGGCGGGTCGTTTGGACTCGCAGTGACTGCATTAGCGCTCCAGGTGGCTGCTCAGAGGAGAAGGCGACTGGTGAGTTGTTTGGACTTAAAGTGACAGCTCCTGAACACAGGGGGGCTGCCTGGAGGAGGAGCGTGGTGGGTCACATGATGTTGAGTGGCCGCACCAGAGCTCCGGGTGGTTGCCCAGAGGACCCGTGCAGCGAGTCACGTGGATTCAGAGCCACTCAGAGCGACCGCTCCTGAACACCTGGGGGGTTATCTGGAGAAGGAGGAGGAACGGGGAGGGTCACTTTGACTCGGAGTGATTGATTGCCCAGGGCTACGGGTGGTTGGTGTGAGGAGGAGGCACGAAGTGAGTTTCTTGGACTCCTAGTGACTGCACCAGAATACTGGGCAGCTGTCTGGAGGAAGAGGCGTGTGGCGGGTCTCTGGGACTCAGAGCGATTGTTCGGGGCCACAGGTGGCTGCTCAGAGGAGGGGCTGCATAGCCAGGTGATTAGGTGCAGAGCAGGGTCCCAGGATCTAGGAGGCTTCTGGGTGGAAGAGCCGCACAGAGACAAGCTTAGGGCGGAGCGAAGGTTCCAGGCCTGTGGGCAGATTCTCTGAGGAGGGGCAGCCTAAGGAGATTCATCTACGAAAGGTGAGGCTCCCAGGCCCAAGAGGTAGGGCCGGGCCCCTGGGAACTTTGTAGAGGAGGGCAGCCCAGCACAGGTGGTAGCTGTAAATTGAGGGGAACCTCTAGGAGGGAACTGACCAGCGAGACCTCCCCACCGGGTGAGTCTTCCCTGTTGGGTGAGGTTTCCCCACAAGGATGGTAAAACTAGAGACTCAGGCCCAAACAGGCCTTGCCTCAGCCCGCAGCCTAGGTCCCCTTTGGATGGCCATTGGTCAACAAGTGGAGGCACCTCTGCCCACTAGCAGGGATTATACCCCACCTGAAGGACACCACTCCTAAAGAGACAGCTTCCTTGTGGAGCACCACATTATCAACTTCCTCCAAGACTTCAGCCTACTGAAGGCTAAGGGGGGATATATATAGAAATCTTCAGGGACATTGTAAGTCAATAGAGAAAATCTGCAATATCTCAGCGGTCCACTGATACCTGAACAATATGAGAAAACAAGGAAAGAAAATGCTGCAAACAAATCTAGATGTTACACCAATAAAACCCAATGACAGCATGGCAGAAGAAATGACAGAAAAGGAGTTCAGAATGTACATAATTAAAATGATCAGAGAAGCAAACGATGAGATGAAAGAGCAAATGCAAGCATTGAATGATCACACCAATCGACAGTTAAAAGAGCAAATACAGGAAGCAAAAGATCATTTCAATAAACAGTTAGAGATATTGAAAAAAAAAACAAACAGAAATCCTTGACATGAAGGAAACAATAAACCAAATTAAGAACTCCATAGAAAGCATATCCAATAGGATAGAACACCTGGAAGACAGAACCTCAGACATTGAAGACAAAATATTTAACCTTGAAAACAAAGTTGAACAAACAGAGAAGATGGTAAGAAATCATGAACAGAATCTACAAGAACTATGGGATATCATGAAAAGGCCAAATTTAAGAATTATTGGGATTGAGGAAGGCCTAGAGAAACAAGCCAAAGGAATGAACAATCTATTCAATGAAATAATATCAGAAAATTTCCCAAATCTGAAGAATGAAATGGAAAATCAAGTTCAAGAGGCTTATAGGACTCCAAATACACAAAATTACAACAGACCCACACCAAGGCACATTATAATGAAAATACCTAACATACAAAATAAAGACAGAATTTTAAAGGCTGTGAGAGAAAAGAACCAAATTACATTCATGGGGAAACCAATACGCATATCAGCAGATTTTTCAATCCAGACCCTAAAAGCTAGAAGGGCTTGAAACAACATTTTTCAAGCCCTGAAAGAAAATGGATGCCAACCAAGAATCTTATACCCAGCAAAACTTACCTTCAAATTTGACGAAGAAATAAAATCATTCCATGATAAACAAAAGCTAAAAGAATTTACAAAAAGAAAGCCAGCATTACAGAACATTCTCAGCAAAATATTCCATAAGGAAGAGATGAAAAACAAAGAAGCAAATCAGCAAAGGGAGGAATTATCCTAAAGGAATTGTCAAATAAAGGAGGAAACAAGTTGTGTCAAACAAATAAATAAACAAAATTTAAAAAATGAACCAAATGACTGGGAAACCAAATCATTTCTCTATAATAACCCTGAATGTTAATGGCCTGAATTCATCAATCAAAAGACATAGACTGGCAGACTGGATTAAAAAGAAACATCCAACACTATGTTGCCTGCAAGAGACTCACCTCATAGAAAAAGATACCCATAGACTAAAGGTGAAAAGATGGGGAAAAACATACCATGCACACGGACTCAGCAAAAAAGCTGGAGTATCCATCCTCACTTCAGATAATGTGGACTTCAAGCCAAAGTTAGTCAGAAGGGATAAAGGAGGACATTTCATACTGCTTAAGGGAAGCATAAATCAGCAACATATAACAATCATAAACATCTATGTCCCAAACAGTGGCTCATCCATGTATGTCAAACAAATCCTTCTCAATTTCAGAAACCAAATAGATCATAACACAGTAATACTAGGTGATTTTAACATGCCGCTCTCACCACTGGACAGATCTTCCAGACAAAAATTGAACGAAGAAACCATAGAACTCAATAACACAATGAATAATTTAGACTTAACGGACATTTATAGAATATACCATCCAACCAAGAGCGAATACACTTTTTTCTCAGCAGCACATGGATCCTTCTCTAAAATAGACCATATATTAGGCCACAAAGCTAATGTTAGCAAATACAAGAAGATAGAGACACTACCATGTATTCCATCAGATCATAATGGATTGAAGTTAGAAATAAATGAAAGAGTAAAACACAAAAACTATTCCAACATCTGGAGATTAAACAATATGCTATTATATGATGAATGGATAACAGAAGATATTAGGAAGGAAATTAAAACATTCTTAGAGGTAAATGAGAAAAAAGAAACATCATATCAAAATCTGTGGGACACTATGAAAGCAGTACTTAGAGGGAAATTTATTTCATGGAGCGCATTTAATAAAAGAAGTAAAACTCAACAAATAAACGACTAACACTACAGCTCAAAGGCCTAGAAAAAGAAGAACAGAACAGCACCAAAAGTAGTAGAAGACAGGAAATAGTTAAACTCAGAGCTGAAATCAATGAAATTGAAACAAAACAAACAATACAAAAAATTGACAAAATAAATAGTTGGTTCTTCGAAAAAATAAATAAAATTGATAAACCTTATGCCACACTAACAAACAGAAGACGAGAGAAAACCCAAATCACTAAAATTCGGAATGAACAAGGAAATATCACAACAGACAGGATTGAAATACAAAACATAATTAGAAGCTATTTTGAAAATCTATACTCCAACAAAATAGAAAATTTCGAAGACATCAACAGGTTTCTAGAGACATATGAATTGCCTAAACTGAACGAGGAGTATATAAACAATTTAAATAGACCAATTTCAAGTACTGAAATAGAAGAAGTCATCAAAAGCCTACCAACAAAGGAAAGTCCGGGACCAGATGGGTTCTCAGCCGAGTTCTACAAAACCTTTAAAGAAGAGCTCATTCCAATACTTCTCAAAGTATTCCATAAAATAGAAGAGGAGGGAACCCTCCCAAACTCATTCTATGAAGCCAATATCACACTGATACCTAAACCAGACAGAGACTCATCAAGGACAGAAAATTTCATACCAATATCCTTAATGAACATTGACGCAAAAATTCTCAACAAAATTTTAGCAAATCGCATACAAAAACATATTAAAAAGATAGTGCACCATGATCAAGTGGGTTTTATCCCAGGGATGCAAGGTTGGTTCAACATCAGGAAATCAATAAACGTAATTCACCATATTAATAGACTAAAGTCAAGAATCACATGATTATTTCAATAGATGCAGAAAAAGCATTTGATAAATACAGCACCCATTCATGCTCAAAACACTAGAAAAAATAGGGATAGTGGGAACATTCCTTAACATTGTAAAGGCCATTTATGCTAAGCCCATGGCTAATATCATTCTAAATGGTGAAAAACTGAAAGTATTCCCCCTAAAAACTGGAACAAGGCAGGGATGCCCTCTTTCACCACTTCAATTGAACATCGTTCTTGAGACTCTGGCCAGAGCAATTAGACAAACCAAAGAAATTAAAAGGATACGAATTGGAAAAGAAGAACTCAAACTATCCCTGTTCGCTGATGACATGATTATATATTTAGAGAAACCTGGAAATTCCACCAGAAAACTCTTAGAACTCATAAGTGAATTCAGTAAAGTAGCAGGTTACAAGATCAATGCCCATAAATCCAACACATTTTTATACATAAGTGATGAATCTTCAGAAAGAGAAATTAGGAAAACTACCCCATTCAAAATAGCCTCGAAAAAAATAAAATACTTGGGAATCAATCTCACAAAAGAGGTGAAAGACCTGTACAATGAGAACTATACAACACTAAAGAAAGAAATTAAAGAACACCTTAGAAGATGGAAAGATCTTCCATGTTCTTGGATAGGAAGAATTAATATTGTCAAAATGGCCATACTACCTAAAGTGCTATACAAATTCAATGCAATTCCAATTAAAATCCCAATGAAGTACCTTACAGAAATAGATCAAGTAATTATGAAATTCATCTGGAAGAATAAGAAACCCAGAATAGCTAAAGCAATCCTTAGCAGGAAGAGTGAAACAGGGGGTATTGCAGTACCAGATCTTCAACTCTACTACAAAGCAATAGTAACAAAAATGGCATGGTATTGGTATCAAAATAGAAAGGTAGATCAATGGTACAGAATAGAGGACACGGACACAAATCCAAATAAATACAATTTTCTCATACTAGACAAAGGGGCCAAAAATATGCAATGGAGAAAGATAGCCTCTTCAACAAATGGTGCTGGGAGAATTGGAAATCCATATGCAACAGAATGAAACTAAACCCATATCTCTCACCATGCGCAAAACTAAACTCAAAATGGATTAAGGACCTCGGAATCAGACCAGAGACCCTGCAGATTATAGAAGAAAATGTAGGTCCAAATCTTCACCTTGTTGGTCTAGGATCAGACTTCCTTAACAGGACTCCCATAGCACAAGAAATAAAAGCTAGAATCAACCAATGGGATAGATTCAAACTCAAAAGCTTTCTCTCAGCAAAGGAAACTATCATCAATGCGAATAAAGAGCCTACAGAGTGGGAGAATATCTTTGCCAATCATATTTCAGATCGAGCACTAATCTCCAGAATCTATAAAGAACTCAAAAAACTCTACTCCAAGAATTCAAATAATCCAGTCGACAAATGGGCTAAGGAAATGAATAGACACTTCACAGAAGAAGATATACAAGCAATCAACAAACATATGGAAAAATGCTCTACATCTCTAGTAATAAGAAAAATGCAAATCAAAACAACCCTAACATTCCATCTCACCCCAATTAGAATGGCGATTATCAAGAATACGAGCAACAACAGGTGTTGGAGAGGATGTGGGGAGAAAGGTACACTCATACATTGCTGATGGGGCTGCAAATTAGTGCAGCCACTCTGGAAAGCAGTGTGAAGATTCCTTAGAAAACTTGGAATGGACCTTCCATTTGACCCAGCTATCCCACTCCTTGGCCTATACCCAAAGGACTTAAAATCAGCACACTACAGACATACAGCCACATCAATGTTCATAGCTGCTCAATTCACAATAGCCAGACTGTGAAACCAACCTAGATGCCCTTCAATTGATGAGTGGATAAAGAAACTGTGGTATATATATATTCAATGGAATATTACTCAGCCATAAAGAATGATAAAATTATGGCATTTGCAGTCAAATGGATGAAATTGGAGAATATCATGCTAAGTGAGATAAGCCAATCTCAAAAAGCCAAAGGACAAATGATATCGCTAATAAGTGGAGGATGACACATAATGGGGGGGAGGGAAGGCTTAGTGTTAGGGTTATAGTTAGGGTTAGGGAGGGGGGCATGTATGGAGGAAGGAAGTACTGTATAGAGGGTAAAGAGGGGTGGGAGGGGTGGGGGGAAGGGAAAAAATAACAGAATGAATCAAACAACATTACGCTATGTAAATTTATGATTACACAAATGGTATGCCTTTACTCCATGTACAAACAGAGATGGTTTATTAACTTGAGTAATGCTCAAATATAAAAAAGTAAATTGCATGTATGATGAAATTACTATTGTGCTATCTGTTACTGTATATATTGAGCACATTATCTGAAGCACATACAATTATAGTGGCACTATAGAACTTGTGGATCAGTGTGTAGAAATATAGAAAGATATTACCTGCTTAAAATCCCTGTTCCCACTCAGAGCCTGTGGGACACCCAACACTGCCCTGCAAGTACTACAGAGCTGTCATTGGAAATTCAGGTTACAAAGCTCATACAGATGTTTCTAGCTGCCCTGACTCAGGGGAGGTGCTATGCATAAAGAAAGGTGCTGAATTTTGAAGATTCCAAGTCCTATTGATGTTTTATTTCCCCACTTATTCAGGCTGAAATTTGACATTCATATGGGTCTAAATGTCTCAATGTTGCTTAGGCATTGAACACTGACCCTGACCTCAGGGAGTTTACAACCCAGGGAGATTATTAACAAGTGAACATATTTTAGCTCCTCTAGCAGTGTAATTGAATTCAAGGTCAGCAGACCATGCTGCCAACCATTGTCACAGTTCTCTGTCTTCTTTTTCTCTCTCTCTGCTGCCCACACCTGTATAATTCTCCACCAGGAAGTTCCTTCATTAGCACTGTTTAAAGTCCTATGTCCACATGCTGCTTGTTAGTACTAGGATGAAATCTGAGTCATGGTTTTCTTACTGTCATTGCTTCTTTTTGGGACTGCTACTTGAACTGGTCAGAAAATACTAGGTGAGAGTGGGTCCTATGTTCCATGGTCAAGAGTCTGTGGTAGCTTTCAGGACAACACCTGACCTGATGTGCCTTAAAGGGATGGCTTCATTAAATGAACATCAATAAGCCAAGAGTGTACTGACCTCAATTTTTGACACCCAGAGGTACACGATTTGTCATGGCTGGGGGAATCTTGGGTGCAATTGTTACCAGCCTAAACTTGGCTTCTGTAGAAAAATGGTCTTTAGGAAAATGACCTTAGCTAAGAAAATGGCCTCTCTCTCTCACCAAAACCTGAAGACTAAACTTGGATCCTTTAAGCCTGCATTTCATGGGTGAAATTGTGACTCCTGGGCCCACCATGTTGCATTTCCTCTTCTGCTCCTTGCTCCCTTCCCTTTTCTCATTCCAATGCATTTTAGACAACTGTGTACTAGACATTAATGGAATCCTGGTCATGTGCCATAAGTTTCCTGGTGAATCCTTCAAGAGAATCATTGTTCCCATTTCATTAATGGAGCAAATCTTATTAGTAAATTATCTTTAATGCTATTACTGAAAAGCAAAAAATTAAAAAATACTGAAAGGGAATGTAAAGATAGAGCCTGCACCTGTGTAAAGACAAATATGAGGCTCTTCCCAAACTGCCCTCAATCCCTCATAAAAGCTGCAAAGAATTTTCATCTCTTATCTTATCTGTAAAGGCAGGTGACTGACCCAAAAGCAAACCTTGCTGGCACAAAAGCAAACTTAAAGATAATGATAACCCTGCTCTCGGAGGTCAGGGTGACCCAGAACTTAAAATAACATTGTATACAATTTTATATGTTAACCAATTAAAAAGAACACTGTAAAACTGCTTGCCTTTCATTATAAAAAGACTGCTAAACCAGGGCTCAGGGCCTCTTAGCGTCACCGGTTACCGAGTGCGCAGAGGACCAGGTTCGAGCTTGCTAATAAATGACTCTTTGTTGCTTGCATTGATCATGGTCTCTGGTGGTCTTTGTGGGGTCTTGAGCCACTGGGTACAACATATGGGGGCTTGCCCAGGATACCCCAAGTCCACCCAGACACCTGATCATAGAGTCATAAGTGACATCATTGGCCGGTGAGTAAGGCATTGCCGTATTTCTGTCTAGATTGCCTGCATGTTCTGGTTCTGTGCTGGCAAAGTCCTGGCGGACACGCTATAGGACCCCAGCAGGGTCTTGGGAGACGTCCCCTCGACCCATCTGGGCAGCCTTTGTGCTGCATCTGGGCAACCCTTGTGTTGCATCTGGGTGACTCTGTCGCATCTGGGCAGCCTTTGTGCTGCATCTGGGTGACTCTGTCACATGTGGGCTTTTGTTTTTGTCGACAAAATACCAACTAGCCAATTTTGATCTAGTGCGCTATGTCTGTCTGTTTCTGTATTGTACCATACGGTCTTTACTCTTGTTTCATATTAAATTCTTTATTGTGTTAGTCCGATCTTAGGCTTAAGGATACTCATTGTAGGGTATGTTACAGTCCTTCTCCTTATTCCTATGAGATTTGTTTACTCCAATCCCCCTAGGTGGAGAGCTCAGCTGCTCCATTCCACAAAAGTAGTGGAAAATAATGTTTTGTGATTTTCTGCATTCAAACCTAACCTGATTTCTCAACCAGGAAAAAAAGGGTTAAAAAGTTCTGGGCAATACCCGGCTCCCCCCTGCATGGCCTTGCTGAAGCCTGCATTGGAATGTAAACAGTAGCAGTCTCAGCAGGAGAGCGGGGAGTAAACTGAGGAGAAAAAAAAAAAAAAAAAGAGGTGTCCGTTTTACACTCCTGGGCTACTACACAAAACTAACTCATTTTCTAGGATTCTTGTTTTGTTTTGTTTTTCTTTAATGCTGTATTTCTGAGCTCATAATTTTGATCCTACATATCTAGGTTAATGATTTTTTTGATCAGCTCTATTTTTATACAACTCTAGAGTTATTTTTAAACATCTGTTACATTGCAATGGAGATAAACATTACAAGGCCTTTGCTTTTGTGTTATGTGCATATGTTATTGTTTCAGGTCATATTGTCTATATATGTACCTGACAAAATTGACATAAATAATAAGCGTGAATAAAATTAAAATTTAAAAATGGATCCATATACTTTTATTCACGTGATTCAAAAGGGTTAAATTTAAATTGGGTAAACTAATAAGAGTAAAATGTCTTAGAAATAATTTTCAAGTCTCTAGGTGGTCAATCTAATGAAATGTTGATGTTAAACAATGTCTAATATCAATTGTTTCTAGGACTTTTCTTCAACAGAAAAGAGAGCAAATAATGTTCAGGACACTTATCTGATATCTTGGTTTTTGCAGAATAAGTGAATTAAATTTAACATGTATGGGACTACTCAAATGTGTTTGTTAGCAACATCTGATTAATTTGCAAGGTTAAAATGCTAATTGTTAAATAACATTAAGTACTCTTAAGTCCTTAAATTCCCTGGAGTAACATACTTAAACATTTTCATAGGTTGGTAAATTAAAAAGTGTTTAAAATTGCTTTGTGTCATTACTAAAAACAGGGTTATTAAGAGTTATGTCCTAACAGGTAAAACCCCAACCCGGAGGGTGAGCATTCCATCTGCTCCCTTACCACTTCCCCCTGCTCCCAATTCTAGTACTGCAAAGCTCCAAGGAGCTCTTAGATTTGGATTTAGAGTTACCACCCCCCTCTCACTGTGTTTCAGTTAGAGTAATATAAACAACAAAGTATTTTATCTTGTTAAAATGGAGTAATTTATCTAAATTCAGAAATTTCATGAGACTTGTTTCAGAATGTGAACAAAAAGGTGTCAACAGAAAGGAAAGAGAAAATAAAAGGTTCTGGGTATAGAAATATATTTAGTAAAAGGGAAAAGGAAATGTTTCTGGGTAAGAAAGTGTTTATGTGATGAAATACATGAAGGTCTAAGTAAATGCTAAGAAAGTCTGTGTGTAAGTAAAGAGCAAATGTCAACAAGTTTGCATGAAACTAAGTTGGTTACAAGTATGTGAGACAATCAGTTAAAGCTGTTTAAGGTTTTTCTTAAAGTTAAATACTACTGTACTGACATAAACCGAAGTTTAATCTATATGGTAAAATGACAAGGATTTGAAACACTAATTTACTCTTAACTTTGTGACTATTAAGTTTTATTCTTTAGAACAATTAGTCTTAAAAATTGGGGTGTATACAATTATGGTTAAACAACTGTTAGAGTATTTACTATGTTACAGAGTCTAAATTTTTCTTTAATAACTAAATTTGGTAAGATATAAAGATATCAAGGCAATTGTAAAATGGTCACTCTTTGTATATTAAATGTGTTCATATTTTCCAGGTATACAAGTTTTTAAAGCAGGGAATTTATCAAGCACTGCTATTCTCCAGAATAATCTTGTCTGTAATGGTAATCTTAACCTTAAGAAGTACATTTTATTGGGGATTTATTTTTATCATTTAATGTTCTATTATGGGACCTATTATCAATAAGATATATGTAAAATTGGTTACTTGTTTCACTGAGATAAAAATTTAAATGTAAATGTATATCTAAGAGTTAGTGACAGCCTGATTTGTTTAAAGGTTAACATAGTAGAAGGTGAAAGCATTTCACTACACAAAAGAAAACTTAAAAGCTCTCTCAGCCTTCCTTTGATTGATTCCTGTTTTGGATATAATGTTAGACTGTGTTAAATAATGTTCATATAGACTCAGGAATCAATATACGTAAACTTCTTAAATTGACTTTTAATAAAGAGTGTAATGTGTAATAGCAAAATGGGACAACAATGACTGAGACTGGGGTCTCTGACCACATGACTGTAGCATGCCTGGTGCCTGGAAGTGTTCCTGTGTAGGACCACAAGATGCCTAACTGCTGTGGCAGTACCCTCCCTGGGGAAGCTCTGTACAGGAGTCCTATCAGCTCTTACATTGATCTCAGGCACACAGCTCTTGGGCAGAAAAAAATGTTTTGCTAGATAATCAGTGTTTCATCAGCTTACTTCTCTAGTTCCTGCCCACCTTACAGTAACTTTGGACAGTGGACTTCTTTGAGAGCTACACAGAGTTCCTAACATTGCACTTTGCAATTGTGGAAAAAGTTACGTAGATGTTCTTGTCTCTGTAACTCTCCTGAAAACAAAGAATAATGCTTACATAGTCTTTAACCTAATAATAATACGTATAAAGTTTGCTAACATAACTCTTTAGATCTGCATCTCCATCAGAGAACAGAGCTCCATCTGATCTCAGTTTAATCTTCAAAATCTGTGTTTATAAACCTTTATTTTCTAATACTCCTTTGCCCCTCACTGAACTTGAAAATTTGGTCATGCTGGTCATGGCAAAAGAGGAAAAATTAGATTCAGGATTAGAACATTTTACTTAAGATTTGCAAAGAGCCCTGCCTTACCTGAGATAAGGCTCTGCCTCACCCTGCTGCATGTTAGAGTGACTCCAAAATAAGTCAGACTTCAGCTTATTTAAAATTATAATCAGAAGATTGGTTTTTGTTGTAAAGTTACTATGATCTCAAATAGGGGATATAATGTGGTTCTCAGTCAAAATTCATGATAGCTATTATACAAACTGAATATGTTTTTACTCTTGCTAATTTCATTTTGTAAAACTGTTGCCTGTTACTCTTTTGCACAAGTAGCTGCTTCCAGAACATACAACCTAGGTAACTTGTGATAATAGGCCATCACCTACAAAACAGATAGTATATGGTAGTACTTTAATAAAAGGATAAATAACTGTAAAGTTATAAACATTGATGCTAAAGCCCACTACTCTTACTTTATGACTGGTGAGACTGGCTTGCTGGATGATTAAGATCAAACTTAGAAATTGGAATTAAATACAGAGGCCAAGAAAAAAACAGTATTTTGCCCTCAAAGTCAGCCTGAACCCAGGGAATAAGGGGACTTCTCTAAGGAGCGCTGCAACTCTGGGTCACACTACCTCCTGATCAAGGAGATTGTTGAGACTAGAGGATAAAAATCACTCAGTGCATCTGCTGCAGTGGAGGGTCATGGAAAAATGGAGACCTCCCTTGATGCTTCTGAAGGAAGCCACCTCATCAAGAGACCCTGCCTAACCAATGGCACTGGTGGAGCTAAGAAGCTGCTCTTAAGTTCTCTACAAGTGGCCCCTGTGGGAACTCAGCTGACTCTTTAACAAGACAGAAACCAGGTTAATTTGACCAGATTGATCTTAGACACCCAGCAAAATATTTAAAACCAAACTATACCCATTCTTGGGCATTTAAAAGAAATAATAGTTAAATGTAACTTAAGATGTACACTTGTATTAGCCCACTAGAATAAAGACTGGAAGCTACAAATGAAAGAAAGATTCTTCAGCAAATGTGCCTGATAACTATCAAGAGAAACTGCCAGAGTCAGAAGTTTTTAGTCAGTTTAAGACCTTCCTAAGCTACACAGGTAGACTTAATCTATGTTTGCTAGTATGATTATCTAGCCCTAAGTAACAGAAGTATAGAGATCTCTACTAAACACAGGTTATACCAATAAAGGGATATTTTACAAAAATCAGATGACATTAAGTAGCTTAACTATATTTTCTGGGGACATCTATGACATGAAGAATTAAACATTGTGTTTACATTCCTGATAACCTGGACAATGTTAAAGTCCCCAAATAAAGGCCTTGTCCTCTCCAGCCTTTGCTAGGCCTAGTTATGGGAACAATTTCTCAGTTCTTCCACCTCCTGGTGAGAGATTGACTTCTGTAATTTTCATGATACTCAGTGGCATGTTTCAGATGCTGCAACATTTACTTTGTACTAATCTCATTTCAGTACTCATGTCTTTTTGTTCTTCTCTCATAGAAGCACCCACCCCCAGATGACTTTACAACCTGCTCTTCCCCAGCCAGACTTCTACCTTGGACTCCTTGATTGACCCAATTTTTAAAAAAGGGAACTCCAAACTGCTTTCCACATGCTGCCCCCTTTCAGCTTCGAAGGATTCAGAATGATTGGTGCCCCCTTTCTTTTTTACAGCAGTTAGGAGTTCCTATAGCAAAAGGGGGGGGGATGAAGCCAGAATTAAGAAGAGATAGTTAGTTTAGAAATAGGGGATCGGGTCAAATCGAGGAAATGAAGGCCATGAAACCCATCTGCCTCTGGAAGTTGGAGACGGCCCCTGAGAGAATAAAATCTTAAGAATCTCCAAAGCTCATTGATTACCAAATTTACCTGCCTTTAAAGACTGTAAGCAAGGAGGTCTATGTGCAGCCCTGGGAGAAGAATGTTGGTTTTATGCTAATCATTCTGGAGTAGTGGGGGAATCTATGGCAAAAGTCAGAGAAGGACTAACAAACAGAAAGAAAGAATGGGAAGCCAGTCAGAGCTGGTTTGAATCCTGGTTCAATTTTTCCCCTTGGTTAACTACTCTGGTGTATGCTATAGTGGGACCCTTAATATTGTTGCTACTAGCTTTAACTATAGGGCCTTGTAAGGTCAATAAGTTAATTGCTTTTGTTAAAGATAGAATAAATACAATACAGCTAATGGTGCTAAGGGTCCAATATCAGCCCGTGAAGCAGCAAGAGTTAAAACTATAGAGACCCAAGATTGGCTCTCTAAATGTTCTTGGAAAGGGGGAATGTAAAGATAGAAGGAACCTGCACCTGTGTAAAGACAAATACGATGCTCTTCCCAAACTGCCCTCAACACCTCATAAAAGCTGCAAAGAATTTTTATCTCTTATCTTATCTGTAAAGGCCAGGTGACTGACCCAAATCAAATCTTGCTGGCACAAAAGCAAACTTAAAGATAATGATAACCCTGCTCTCGGAGGTCAGGGTGACCCAGAACTTAAAATAACATTGTATACAATTTTATATGTTAACCAATTAAAAAGAACACTGTAAAACTGCTTGCCTTTCATTATAAAAAGACTGCTAAACCAGGGCTCAGGGCCTCTTAGCATCACCAGTTACTGAGTGCATGGAGGACCAGGCTCAAGCTTGCTATTAAATGACTCTTTGTTGCTTGCATTGATTATGGTCTCTGGTGGTCTTTGTGGAGGTCTCGAGCTGCTGGGCACAACAGGAACACAGAATCAAATTGATGTCATTATAGCCTGATGATAAAATCTCTTTAGGTACACTACCATATATCTGAATCTCTACCCCAGTGCAGGTTACCAAAATTGTCAGAGACTGAGTGGAAGGTAGACATTCTGGGTGCTACACAGAGGAGCAGAGAGAACTACACCCACCATCCTCATTCAACAAAGTTGTAGAGATACCAGGAAATAGGGAGTCTGAAGATCTTCCACATTTAATTATGGCAAAAGGAAGGATGCATTTTAGTTGATTAGTGAGTGTCTGTGTGTGTATATATATATATAGGCACATCTGTGGAGATTTTCACACAGTTACAAAAGTCTGGAATCAGATTTCCTGGACTTACAGTGAAAGTAAAATACTTTTTACATAAAGAGGGAGGCCCTTGAGCCCATTTTAACAATGAATATTCTCTGTATCATGTTACTTTTAGCATCATAGAAAACTGGGGAGCAAGATGGCACAGAGTTCCTGTTTGAAACAACTCTGCATCAAGACAAGCAGTCCAGAGTGAGTAGTTCAAGATGATTTTTTCCCTTGAGAATCACAGAGTGTTTAAGTGCAATTAAAGATGCACATGTGGGCAGTGCCTTTGTGGCTTTTGTAGAGGCAGGTGAGTGACCACTGACTGATATCCAGGTGACTAGCTTGGAACTTGTGTGAGCAACAAGGTTGACCTGGGTTTGTGCAAGGCTGCCATCATGTGACCACTGGAAGTATTTCTCACAAGTGAGGTACTGAGCCCAGAATTACAGCTTGCTTTTACACCATTCTGAGCTCCCTAACAAGTATATTCTGAAATAATTGTGATTTTCTGGCTCCAGCCTGGATGCAGGCTCAAGATATAGATTAAACTCACTTGGATGAAATCAAAGTTCTAAGGTTGCCATCCAGATGCAAGTCTTCTCCAGGGCACCTGCCAGACCTGCTATGAGCCTCCACAGAAGTGAGCAATAGTGCATTGACAAATTCCCAAGAGGCTGAAAGTTTGTCCTTGTTTGTATAATTTTGGATTGTTAAGTAGATGACAAATCAGAACTCCAAGGAAATTTTTTAGAGGTTTTATTATGGAAGGAGACCCAGGTAATTGAACTTTGAAGAAGTGAAGGCTTATTAAGCACTATAACCCAATAGAATGTAGAATCATGGCACCCACATTCTAGAGACATTTCCTTGTTTAGCTCGTGTTAAGAAAGATCTGCAAGACAGCAGGTATTTTCTTGATGGGTCCAAAGCTTCCAATGTTCTAGGCACAAAAATGTCCAGAGTGGGAGCATTTTTAGATACTGCCTTGGTCCTCACACCAAATCCATATGACTGCTTATCAGGAGGCAACCACAGGAAAAGAGAGCAGTCCAGAGAAGACCAATCCAGGCAAGTCCTCATCTGGGATCATATCTGAGAAATCCTTTTACATTCACCTTCTGTGTCTGTGTGTAAGGTGAATGAATGGCAGGGGATCTGCAATGATGGGAGCAAGATATTCCACATAGAATCTGTGACAGAATTTTCATGTTTGTATCACTGGACATGGCTGGTAGGGTGGATATTTAAGTACTGGATACTATTTTTTTCTACTCAAATATTTATCCAAAGACTTTATTATATAAAACAGTGTCACCCAAGTATGGAGGCCTATGCATATATTTATAGATAACTAATCTGGATATAAAAATATTCATTGAGGAGTGTCCCCTGTGGAATCAGACAGGATAGTCAGAGTTTATTATTGTCTTACATGTAAGACAATCTCTTCATAGAGCTCCATGTAGATATTCATGGAGTTAATTCTTAATTCTGTCTTCTTGGGGAAAGAACAAGTGGACCAAAAAAGCAATACTGATATTTTCAGTTTGAGGTTAGATGAGACATCAGGAGAATGGTCTCAACAGGCAGGAATAAGAGCTTGTCAGAATAGATCCAGGGCAAATACCCAAGCATGGGGATCCCCCTAAACCTTTTCCAGATATTTACCACTTGCATGATCTACATTACCATTCCCAAAGAAATATAAACTGTATTAGTCTGTCTGGCAAATTAATAGGTGAAAATATACATAAATGTAGAAATAGGAGAACATATTTCTCCATTATTTTCAATGTTTACTGGGCACTGAATATTTTCTATTCCTACTCTTTTGTTTTAGCTACCTGCCCTGGAAGCCCATGTATGTGTCATCTCCACTGTACATCTAGTTATTTTAGAAGATTTAAAATCTAACCTTTCCCAAGAAAGTATTTCACAAAGAGGAGAAAGTTTACAAAAACAAATGAGGTAGAAGTAGTCCATTGTTTTTTTTTATGATTGTACCATGCCAAAACTAAATCTCTATGGGCCCATCTCTATAGGTTCTATCAGCCAGGATTCTCTGGGTTTTGGCATTTTAAAAAGTTATTTTTTCTTGTTACTCTATTGTCCATGGTATAAGGCTGGATAGTGCCTAACCATTTTCTCACATATCATTTTACTTCAGAAGTATATTACCTTTTCATCAAGAGCACTAATATTATTCACATGCCTAAACACAATATGTTGTCAATGCTTTCTGTTGGAAATCCAGATTCCAATTTTCTGACATTTCTTGGTACTGCCAAAAATTATATATTCCTCCTTGATCTTCTTTTGCTCTATGCCCTCAATAAAAAATATCTGCTGCATTACTGTATAACACATGTCCTACTTTGGTTTGAATACATAGGACTTGGTGGTCCTTTACATTCCTCTAGGTCAGCCTGTTCTATAATTAATAAACCCTGATTTAACTTCCCACATATTTGACATCAACCTATATTTTGATATGTAAATAGGTGTTTAGATAAAATCTAGCTGGTGTTTGCCCTTGATGTAAACTGAATCAGATTCCCTGGATTCTGGGGAGCCCCAAAATGATATAGTTATATGTGATTGCTCTGTTTGTATTATGCTATGTAATACACAGGACTGGATTTCATGTACATATATCACAAATCCTGCCATTGTGAATAATTGCCACTTTCCAAGTCTGATGAAAATAAGAAATATTTCAAGAGTTTTGTGATCTAGTGGAAGTGATTTGACTTTGGAATCAGACACAGCTCATCCTGAGTTCCAGCCCCCCTGCCTATGAATTGTGAAAGTAAATCAGTTGCCCCGTGGCATGCGGTGTTCCCGTGCATCTTATGCTCCCGCTGTCAGACCTCCTGAAAGTTGTTTACCACCTAAGTGCTCCGAGGAACTTCCGCTCAGCACCATCTTAGCTCTCAGACTTAATGGCCAATGGGCAGGGCCCATCACAGTTCCCCCTTTTTGTTTTATTAAGACAGGAGAGGACAGAGGACTCAACCCCCATAAGCTTGAAAAGGGCCTTCATTGCCCACCACCTTTTGCCAGGGACGGGAAAAGAGCCAGTGGCAACCCGTATGCAGTTGAGCATACCCTCCACGGGATGCACCCTCCCGGGGTCCCGAGTGTAGTCCTAGCTGGCATCCTGTCATTAGGATTTTCCCATCGCCGCAAGCCATATTTGAGGGGATTGTCCCAACTCTATGGCTGCAAATGCCTGAGCTATGAGCACTTGATCTGTAGCTCGCTGATGGAATATTTTTCTAAGACAGCAGAGACACAAGATACACAGCAAGACCAGACAAAGACCAAGGGCTCCCAGTCCAGCCCACTCTTTCAGATGACGAGCTGCTTGTTGGATCCCGGACATCAAGGTGCGGGCTACCACCGGGTCAACTCGGGTAGTATTGATTTTGATGATCTCCAACCGCAACTTTTCTGTCAAATCGTCAAATTTTGATGACCAGTTTCCTATAAGACATAGAGAAAGCTCACGGGAAAGATTAGCAGCAGTAGACATATTGTTATAGGGGATTCCAGTCAAACACAGAGCTGTGGAATGCCACTCACAGCCAAGCTGTGCCAGCCGCCACAGCACATCAATTTGATCTTGTAACAAATCAACTCTTTGGTTTAATATCATGATACCGCCACGCAGGTGTGCATTGATACTACTCTGTGTAGTCAATGCTTCAGCTGTCTTAGTAGACAATGTATTTAATGTCTCAGCAGTACTGATAGAGGTGGCCAAGGCGACTGCGTCATTCACCGCGGCAGTGGCAGCAGCAGCAATCGCAGCGACAATGGCTGCTGTAATCCCAAAATCTCGTTTAGGGCGGAAAAGAGTCAGGAGAGTCGGTCCATCCACAGGGAGAGGAAGATGTTCAGGAATTCTAAGTACAACAGCAATATGGAAACTGGTAGCATTCCAGCACAGAGAATAGAAACACGTAGTATTGGAACAAGACAGGGTATCATTTTGTAACGTACTATTAGACACAAGAAACAAAAAAGGTGAAACAAGACACACTGGAGTGGGACCAAATGTAACATTTTGTCCTGAGCGATTGAAAAAAGCATGACTTTCAAACACTTCAGAAATATTCCACACTATACTAGTATGGCCCAGGGTGTGCTTGTAAGGGGTAATGGCCTGTCTGCATTCTTTAGTGCATTGTTCATAGACCAGTTGCTTAATAAGCGGCATGGCCGCGTCAGGATCCCCAAAAATTCTACCTGCAGCCTCCACTAGATGGGCCACGAAGTCTGAAAAGGGTTCAGTCAATCCCTGAGTAATTTTAGTAAGATTACCAGATATCTCTCCTTTGTTAGGGAGGGCCTTCCAGGCCTGGGTAGCGAGTCTGTTAATTTGTTCATACACCTGTTGTGGATATCCAAGCTGTTGATTGGCAAATCTTCCCTGGCCCATTAACATGTCAATATCCCAGGCTGGATTCCCTGCTGCTCGATTGCGTGCAGCTTGTTCAGTGACATATTCTATATAGTAAGCTTTCCAATCCAAGTATTGACCAGGATTTAAAGTGGCCCTAACTAAATTTTGCCAATCTCCTGGGGTCATGGCAAAACGATGTAAACTTTCTATTATCGCTACAGTGAAAGCAGCTGATGACCCATATGTGCGGACTGATTCCGCAAGATATTTAACCGTTTTAAAATCCAAATGTTCATGGTATCGATTCCCCCCTCCTTGCGGTCGGAAAACTGGAAAAGCCTGACTTGCTAAGAAAGTCCCCGCTTCCCTCCACATTTGACAACTAAAGGAGGCACCTTCTCCTGTGCTGGGCGCGGAAGGGTTATACGGAAGAGGTGAAACTTCCTCTTTGTTTAACTCTAGGTCTTTTATTTGCTTGCAGATGGCCTCTAGTTCCTCTTCAGAATAATTTTCTCCCTCTGACTCTGAATCCTCTTCACTGGCCGCTTTAGAGGAAGTTGAACGTTCCTCTTTTACACTGTCTAAAACTGCCTGACCCTCCTGCACAATTTTTCTAAAGTGCCTTTCTTCCAAACAGGCACGAATCAGCCGACAGAGCGGTCGAATCCCTCCTGAGACAGTACCTTGTTCTTCGGCGTGTTCTACGTCCTTTCCCAGTTTATCCCAACTTGCTAAGGAGAGATTCCCCGATACTGCAAACCATGGTGCCACCCTATCTATCTGTTCAAGAAAATCTTGTATTGTCTTATCCCTGAGCTTTAGACCTCTACCTTTTAATAAAGCTTTTAATGCTTTATGCAATGGGTGGGATGGACTATTCCCCATCTTGACAAATCAGGACCAGCCCGGTTTCTCTAGCTTATATATACTGAAAAGATATCCTCCTTAATGGAGCCCCCCGTTCTTCTCCAAGGAGATTGGGGAAAGTTATCCTCCGTAAACGGAGCCTCCTCCTCCCTTTTTGGAGTCAAAGGAGTACTTACCAGCCGGCTGCCCTGGACTGCCGAGGTTCTGATCAGAGCTTCCCCGTGCGGGCCACCACTTTTTGCTCGCAATGACGACTCTTACACGATCTTCCTTAAGCAGTTTTATTACCCCAGGTTCTTACAGAGTTCCTGTAGATCTTCTTCCTCCCTCTACCCCAGAAACCATTCCCTTATAGAGCCCATCAGCCAATCAGCAGCCTGTCCACGTGCACATCACATGGACTCGGCCAGTCCATTGGCAGTTGCCCCGTGGCATGCGGTGTTTCCTTGCATCTCATGCTCCCGCTGTCAGACCTCCTGAAAGTTGTTTACCACCTAAATGCTCCGAGGAACTTCCGCTCAGTGCCATCTTAGCTCTCAAACTTAATGGCCGATGGACAGGGCCCGTCACACAGAAGGAAACAGATATTACAGCTTGGCCTTCATGTTTATCCCCAAATTTCCAAATAAGTGTGAATTTCATGTATGTAAACAATAGAGTCAGGCCATGGAAGAATGCAGGCTGTAACCCTAACCCCTAAGAAACCCAAGTTGTTTATTCTGCTGTATGATATCTGCAATGTGAAAAACCTGTGGTCATTATGAAGTGAGAAAAATGATCTACATTTGGACTTCCTGTCTTGAGCTCCCTACTCCCACTCAGGGTCTTGTTTCTTCTAATTTTGTGCCTGAGGAGATATATTATTAGGGAACTGTATCTCTAAACACTAGCATATACAAAGATTGATTATGTTCTTTAAGTCTCTGACACTAAGCGATACATAGCCCTCAAACCTGGAAGGTGGCTACTGTGAAATGAGTTATGATGGAGAAAGTCAAACTTGATCATGTAGTTCCAAAAACATATGTACTTCTTTGTATTATTTTATAAGTCATACAAAGGTAGTATTCTGGAAAGGCTGTGTTATGTTATTAATATCAATTTCAATTCTTTCTTTTTATGTTCTCAATGTGAATTCTAGAAATATTTAAATTACATTTGTGCCTTAGGTGGTGTTTTCAGTAGATAATGTTGCTTTTAGAGGTTGTTCCCATTAAAGGTTTAGTCTGTCTTCTAACAAGAAGAGAGAGCAGAAAAGTTAAATAGCATTTCATAGTGACTATCATATTATTTTCATTCATGAATGAAATACTGGCATTTAAAATCCATAAACTGAAATGACCTTGTGCCTTAAGTTAAATGGAAGTATTCTGCTTGTTGGATTAGATCCCCCCTTAGAAGGAAGTATTGCCTTAAAATAGCAGCAGATGAAGTCTTTGGGGAAAAATTCCCAAACTTCAAAAGAAAAAAAAAAAAACTGAAACCTAGAACCTGTCATTCTGTTCTTATTCATGCCTGGATTGGATATTATTTGCTGTCACTCACAGAGAACACTCCCTGACTCTAGGTCTGAGGTCCTGTCCAATCAGTAACACTTAGAACTGTCCAATACTGTTTGCTGCCAGGGAGTTGTGGGTGGGCTTTTGCCACCTTCCCTGTTTCCCCTGAGACCGCCATATCAGCCATTTAACTCTAGGTTTCACTCTCCTGTTTTGGAGTCCCAGGTTGCTCTGCTGCACAGGGGCTGAAGATCCCTGGGGACAAGGACTAGCTCCTGAGAACCAGGAAATGGTGAATGGGCAATTGCATTACAAGCCTGGGGAGGGATGCTGTTGAAATGGCGCGACTGACTGCAGGAATAGGAGCTGGCAGACTGGTATTCTCCACAATGGCTGGAGTCTGCAGGCCTGAGCCCTCCCTTTGGGCAGTGCTGCTGTCTTTCAGGTGGGGAGCACATTAGTGGCAGAGACCCTCTCTCTTCCTTGTCCTTGGAGGGCATCCTCAACCCCTGTCTCTAATACTATTTGTCAGGTGTGTGCCTGTGTCCCAGCAGCTACCCAAATGCTGGTGATTGACACGTTGGCCCATTGTCTTGATCAAATCTTCACATGCCATTTTCCAGCAGGAGAGGAGCTGTGGCATATAGAAAATTTGCTTCCTCCTGAGCTAGCTAATTTTCACTTTCACTTTCTTATTTCTTTCATTTTCTTTCTTTTTTTTTTTTTGCTGCAAGTTGAACCTCATGATACTTTACTACTGAGATATATCCCTAGTAGTTTTTATTTTTTTTATTTTGAGACAGGGTTAGGTTAGTTGGTGAAATTGGCGTTATCATGGTTTGATTTATTTAGAATTTTTATTGCAATTAAGTGTATAATTTTTACATATATATGGATTCAAATGTGGATTTAGTTTATATTGTGATTTCTTGATGATTATTGAAATAGTATAGTTTCATAATATACATAAATATCAGGTAATGATAAGTACTCCTTTTGATCTTATAATTGAAAAATTTCTTGGCTAAAATTATATGTACCATTTTGTGGATGAATTTTAGAACTTTATAATTTGGTTTCTTCATTAGAAGTAAAGCATGTTGGGTTTTTATTATTGCATTGTAGTTATACATAATATTTGACTTCATTTTGACATAATCATACAAGCAAAGAATATAATTTGCTCCATTTCAGTACCGAGTATTTTCTCTTCTCTCTTCCTATATTTCTCCTCTTTTTCATTTATTTATAGTTTTATAAGTTACTGCCATATAAATACACGTAAATGTAGAAACTACAATGATATATTCATATAGGTACATAACAATTTTACAGGGATATATTGTAGGTTAATTCGGGGGAAAATGTTTTCTTTGTAAGGATTAGTTTTATCATCTACACACAGGATGTTTGAGTATTTTATGCTCTTCTGATAATTCTTAGAAGTTCTACATATTTTTTTCTAAACACAAATACATGTGATATTTCACATATATATTGCACATATATAAAACTTAAACATGGTGTTTTATACTATTACTTAAACTGGTTGTACTATAACTGAAAATGTGACTAGCTCCTAGGAACCATTTTTCCCACAAATTATGTATTTTTTCCAATATGTGTATTCTCTTTAACCATGCCCCTGAAATCATAGGGTTGGTGTTTGGGTGAGTAATGTTGTGTTCTTATGTGTTATGGACACAAATGCTGTAATTTCTGTTTGTCTTTATGACAGTGAACATTATATATCTTCAATAGCAAGAATTTCCACAAATAATAAACTCTTGAGTTTATGAATATTCACTTGGTTTGTGTCATCATCAATTTTATTTAGTTGTGCCTAGGTCTAGGATGGAATTTTATTTTATATTTCTCTAAATATTTTTAATATTTCTTTAGATATTGAATTTCTTATGATTATTGAAATCTTAGCTATAGATATCCCCAGTATTAATTGGCAGTTCAAGGTAATTGCCTGCAATTCTTTTTTTATTGTTTCTGACTTTAAAGATAAGAAAATGTATCCCAAAAGGCAGATAGATTTGGATTTCAAGAAAGCAAGCATTATGTTTTTAATTAATATAATAGAATATTTACATTTTTATTCCCCTGGATTTGTGCTGTAGGTATATTGTATGTTCTCTATTTGGAGGCTATTTCGATTAAAATTCTAGGGCTTATCTTTGGAAATTCTAACAGGAAATATAAATAAGGAAAATCTCACTTCCCTATTCCTTCAGGAAAATGAATATATTTATTCAAAATCATTGGTTAAGTAAATTGTTGAATGACACATTCACTAAAATATCCACTCCTCTTTCTTGAAGATTTTTTAAAAAAATGATATTGACAGTGAATCATTCATTTTGTTATCTGGATTTTGGACTTTTTTACAAAATATATAGAATAAGATTTGGCAAGTCCTAGAAATATGCATCAAAATTTAATATTTTCTGAATGATATGTTATAGAAATAGCAACAAAAGGACATGTTTTTAGAAATAGTTACATATTTTTTCTTTGAAATTTCTCATGAGCCTTTAAATTTATTTCTTTTCTGAGTCATATTTAGACTCTGGGTGTGTGATGTGCATTTTTGTACACTGTAATCTTCAAAGAATTACCTCATAAGGAATCTAGGTCGATAGCTCAGTTTTTGAAGAGTTACTTAACATGAAGGAGGGAAAAAATGTGTTTCGCTCCTGGTATGTCATTTCTCAGTACACTATTCAAAATGGAGAGAAAATAATATTTCTTCTGACACATTCTCTACATCAGGAACAAATTAACCTCGAGGAGCTTTGAAGGGATTTCATATAGTTCTGTTTCTGGGTGGTTCTCTTTGCAGCTGAGTTGACATTTAATATCCAGAAACCTGTGTTTTCTCATCTCTAAAATGGGAATAATTTTAGAGGACAAAGGTGGATTGTGTTTGTCATGGAGGCTAGTAGCACATGTATGTACTGTAACCATAGCTAACAAACCACCTGGAAAATGCTTTGCAGATACTGATTGTTTATATGCCACTCACATGAATTTTTTTTCAAAAGCTTGTAAAAAACTTTTCATTGTAGGTACCAATGTCATCCACATTGCCAACATAAAAAGTTGAATCATTCTGTCTAAATTCTAAATACCTATTCTCTGGTGCTTCAAGGTGGTATAATTAATTGTTTCCTTGAACTGCTTTTACTTTTTATCCCCAATAAGAGTTCTCTGCTTAATGAAGGTATTTGGTGGAGTTTTTGGGTCTTCTAAATATAGAATCATGTCTTTGGCAAATAGAGATAGTTTAAGTTCTTATCCTTTTTATATCTCTTTTATTTCTTTCCCTTTTTAAATTGCTCCAGCTAGGGTTTCAAGTACTATGTTGAGTTAAAGTGGTAAAAAATTGCATCCCTGTCTTGTTCTATTTCATAGGAGGAATAATTTCAAATTTTCTCCATTTAGAAAGATAGTGACCTTTGTTTTAGCATATGTAGCATTTAAAATGTTGAGGAATGTTCCTTCTATCACTACATTACTTAGTGTTTTCAGCATAAATGCATGCTGAATTTTGTCAATTGCTTTTTCTTCACCTATTGTGATAATGATGTGATTATTCTGTTTCAGTTTATTCATGTGATGAATTATGTTTATTGATTTTGTATATTGAATCATCATTACATTCCTGACATGAACCTCACTTGATCATCATGCTGTCTTTTAAATATGTTTTTGTATTCATTTTGCAAGTATTTTGTTTAGAATTTTGTTATCTATATTCAGGGATATTTGTCTGAAGTTTATTTTCCTTGATATATATTTGTCTAATTTTGGTATTATGTTGAAACTAGTATCATAGAATGAATTTGTAAGTGTTCCCTCATTGTCTGTTTCATGCAATAATTTGAGAAATATTGGTGAAAATTCTTCTTTGATGTTCTAGAAGTACTAGGCTGAGAATCCATCTGACCCTAGAATTTTTTTGTGCTAGGTGTTTGATGGCATATTCTCTTTCATTATTTGAAATTGATGTGCTTAAATTTTCTGTGTCATCCTGTATTATTTTGCATAGGTTATATTTCTCTAGAAATTTGTTGCTATCTTTATGTTTTTCTATTTTATTACAGTATAGACTTTCACATTTTTTCTATCATCTGTATTTTAATAGTGTCTGTGTTGATATTTAATTTTTATGATGAATTTTAGTAATTTGATCTTTTTCTCTCTTTTATTCATTTACTAAATTTTGGAATTGAAATTTTGGCTCAGTAGTAGTGCCCACGTCTAGCATGTGTGAGGCACTGAATTTGATTTTCTGCACCACATATAAATAAATAAAATAAAAGCATATTACATACTAAAATTTTTAAAATAGAAATTTGTACTGCCATATTAATTGAATCACATTTGTGCTACGTAATGATGTTGATCAATATCTTTAAGAAGTGTCCCAAAGCTGTGTCAGAAATGTCTCTCCTGTACTATATATTTCTCAGTGATACTCCTTTTTACATATCAGTACTGAGATTATTTACATAGCTCAAAATTTTTCATACAGTCTCAATTCATAAATATTCATATATTTTTAAACAAGGTATATTTATTGGATTGTTTTTCACTTTGAAGTCATTCAGGAATATTAAAAATAAGGATATATCATATATAAAGTGTGCCATGCAGTTAACTCAGTGATTAGTTTGAGTTAGTCCACCCCCTCCATTACTCTTTTTTCTTTCTAAATGTCCCCATAACTTATAATTAAAAACTTTAAGTAACTGCAATATATGGTTCACATGAAGACATCATTTGAGTACTTTCAAATAATATACACCTTTTTATGTAAAACATATATTTTGTGATCAGTTACCTTAAAATGTAATTATATTCGAATAACCTGAAATGTCATGGCTTAGCAGTTACTAAACCATGGTTTTGACAAATAGCAATTCATAAGTTACACGAATGTGAAATGGTAAATATGTGAACTGTGGTTCTGTTTAAGTCTAAGTGTTATTTTATAAGAATGCTGAAAAACTCAGGTAATGACTTTGTTTAATTAACTACTTCACAGTACAGCATCTTAAGTCATAAAATTCAAATTAAAGAAGTCTGTGACTGCACAGTTTTCCAGAGGGATCTATATGTCTGTCCAGCACATCAACTCTAACTGAATTCTTAGGGATACAGCAGTTCTACATTGCAGCTATTACAACAGCTTCCCATGGGTGTTCAAAAATGTTCTCAAAGATCCAGAGCTTCAGGGTGCCAGTCACTTGAGCTCTGCCTGAACAATGCTGGGGATAAATAAGTCACCGACCCACACTTTTCCACCCCACCCACAACTAGTCAGCTGCACGGAATGCAGGAGCCATCAATTCCCAAGGAGGTATGTCCCAATATGCAACCTCTTAAATGTTAATATTTTTCTAAAGATTTTCTTAAATGTGAAGTCTTCATTCAAATATTCAGTACTTTGTTAACTGTAGTTAATGATTCCGAATGCAGAAAGTTTTAACGTTTGTCACTTCATTAGATTTTGATAAAACTTGTAGCATAATTTATTATAAAAGGAAATGTACCATATTATTCATTGTTTGTCTCTAGAGAGTTTAAGCCTGAGTTCAATAATTACAGAAAGTACTCAAATTGGTTTACCATTGAAAGAAGTCTACCAGCAAACATTGTATTAGGCAGGTATACAGATCAGTTATTTCTACTCATATCATCCTTACACTAGTGCACTACATTGGAAGCTTTGGATAAACTAATGTTTTATTGCCATTTTTGCCTCCATTCCTCCTGCTGCCCTACACTAACTTTTTCATTTTTTAATGCTACATAAATATGCATTGTCTCATGCCTCTTTGGTTTGGATGTAGTTGTTGCTTTTGTTATCTGTATACAGCTACTTGATTTAAATTATTAGATCCTGAAATAGCTTTTCTTGCATGTCTAAAAGAAAATTATTTCATCTAAAATAAAATAATAAAAACTATCAAAGTTATATCCATGTGGACTAGTTGAAAGGCAGGTAATATTGCTGTCATTCTTATTTTTCTTCCTTCTCTTATTTACATGGAATACTTGAGGATTTTATACTTTTGGTACATCTGAATCTGATAATATCTGAAGCTCATTATTCCACTAGTCAGCAATCTAACATTTTTTATCTCATTCTTGGGAAATATCTGGCAAAAAAGACAATCATTTATTTTTCACCCAGAAATGAGATCATACATACGAAGCATTTATTCTGTCCTGTCTAGGAAGCTAAAGTTTCACAGATTATATAAACAAAATGAGTGTGACACCTACAGAACAGGATAAATAGTGCTCTACAATTAATCTTCAAGGACCCATGAGAGAACACCAGAGAGGATGTTATCTACTTGAGAATTGTCATGGAAGAAAGGGAGGAACAAAACTTCAGTCTGATAATAAAGAATGATATATCTATACTTGTGCACAGGGACATTGCTGGAATAACTCCCTTTCCTACACTTAATAACACACCCTACTCTTTGAGATGAGGAAAGAGTTGTTCATTTAAAAAATTATTTAATTGAAGTGAGAAATCCACTAAATAGATTAAGTCTCATAATCCAGCCATTTCGCCAATAAACTTTCTTGCATTGTCTCACACATAAAATTTGGAAGACACTTCATATCTGAATCATAACAGATTTATTAATTTACCTATAAACACTGCATAGTAGAGCAGAGGGATGAACAAGCAAGGAGGTTGACAGTTACTTCTATACTGAATTCTGGAATCAGACATTACCCTTCTGTGAGATGCCATGGAATACAGAAATATATGCCTTTATCAAGTGTCAGATAGGGTGAAATATTTGGCAAAAGCCAAAGCTCACCCCTGTATCAGGCACAAAGAAAGACATTTATATTATTTGCTTTCTATTTAAGGGGCCATAGAGTCACAGGGGGACTTCGAGTTTTATGCAAAAAAAAAAAAAAAAATCAGGATGCAGGTCTGCCCTGCCACCAAACAGACTCATTCTCCCACCCTGCAGTTATTTCTTTGTAAAGGAAAAGCTGAAAAGGAATAACAGGGAAGGACATTATAATCTGATTTTTAAATACCTCCACTCTTTTACTGTCTCTGAAATGCCTCCTTGCTAACCTACCATGATATTAATTTGGAGCCTCTGTTCACCAGGGATTTATTTGGTAGCCTTTGGCCAATTACTGTTCCACAACAGGCGTGTAGTAACACCCACTGCAAGTGTCACTAAACCAGATTCTGTGAACAGTAGGATGTCTTGAATAGAATCCATGGAGATTTAGAGACAGTTGTGGTAACTCCACTGCAGGTGTGAACATAACTGTCTTCCTC
The DNA here is from genome assembly GCF_902686455.1 of Sciurus vulgaris. NCBI lineage: Eukaryota > Metazoa > Chordata > Mammalia > Rodentia > Sciuridae > Sciurus > Sciurus vulgaris. The sequence continues at coordinate 892,228 of NW_027632436.1, forward strand.
AATGCTTAGTTGTCAGTCAGTCAGGATAATAGTCACACACAGGGGACATTGGGGCTGTCTATGGGCATTTTTTATTTTCAAAAATTGCAGGGGACAATGTTAGGCATTGTTCAAGGATGCTACAAAACATATCATTATAAACAGGGAAAATACACAACACAAAGAATAATCTGGTATTTTCATGTTAATTATGATGATGTTTAGGAACCCTGGTCTAGATCATAAATGTTACACAGGAAGACACTAGACTTTTTAAGATCATCATTTTGTCCACAGTGCTTCAGGCACAGTGAGTGTCTCATAGTAGGTAAGGAAGGAAGAAAAGAAAAAAATATAAGGGAGAGAGGGAGACACACACCTATTCTCAGGAAACCTAAAGCCTGGGGACAGGGTAACTACTAATTTGTACCTGATCCTCATACTACAGTCTACATGTCAAAGAGTTTCACCATTCTTCCAAAAGTTTTCCTGTCCAAGTCCAGTAGTTGATGTCAAGCCAGATGTTTCTCCTTGAACATCAGGCAAGATTTCTTCTTAGCAGTAACCCCCAAGTGAGAAATAAGACTTTCATATTCCTCTATCCCATACATGCACAGTGAGTCAAAGAGCAATTGACAAGCATGTGCATATAAACACAAACACAGAATAACATGCAGAACCACTTGAATCCACTGCCTCATGCTGGAGCTGATGACATGAGAAGGTCTCATGATAGCTGCAGGGAAAACCTGTTGATTTTTGATCTTTTTTTATTCCAGAGTGGTACATAGAGTGCTTCATTTTTCCCTTCCAAGTTTCCATCAGAAAATATAAGATCCAGTGAGAAAAAAATATCTTGCAATGTCTGCCCACCACCATCTTCTCTGGTAAGTCTGTCCTTCTACCAAGCATTCTGAGCTTGCTCCAGGTCGGCATCTTTGGGAAACAGATTGAGGTTCAAAGGACAGTCTATTGGAGGTAATTTGCATTCTATGATCTGCTTAACAAGCTTCATTTCAAACTGGAAAGCTTTCTTTCAATTTGAAATCCATCAAAACATAGAGTCCTGCTTCTATGCCATCACCCAAGAGTCTGTTGTCTGTGAAGCAAGTGATCTGGAGGACCATAAACACAGATCCTGATCTGGAGGGACCAGAAAGCAGACTTGCTAGGGGCACCCGCAGAGTTGCAATTTCTTCCTTGCTGGGGATTGAAAGTGCTTTTTTTATTTCTGCCATTTGCTGTTGACACTCTCTTTCTTTGATATCGGGTCATTCCTGAACCTGAACGGCAATATTTCCTTGGCTGTTTATTGCATGAGTGTGTGTGTGTATATGTGTGTGTGCATGTGTATGCATGTGTGTGTGTGTGTGTGTGTGTATGTGTGTTCAAGAACATACGCACACACATGCACACATTAGGGGAACTCAGATTGAACCCAGAAGCATTCTACAACTGATCCAAAACTTAACTAGTTCCCTGGCACCTTGTTGTAATTTTTAATGCAGGGTCTCACTAAGTAATTCAAGCTGGCCTGAAATTTGTGATATGTCTGCCTCAGTCCCATAAGTCACTTGGATTACAGGCATATACCACTATACCCAGGGCATAACTTCCTGGAGATAGCTAATTCCTAAAGAGTCATTTATTTCTGCAGCATGTTCACCTCATTGAAGTTAATTGATCTTGTTTCTACACCACCAATTCCATCAGGTACATATACCAGAGACCCAGAGATGGCCCTTGTCCTTCAGAGAAGACTGATGTCTTTGAAACATACTAATCCTAAACCTTCTTATGCTACATCATCTCTCTTCCAGCACAAATAAAATGAAGTCTCTTTCTCATATTTTCCCTCTGCCTCCTCATCAGCCTTGATGCTTTTCACATATCTTGAAATATTTGTTTGAGGAAACTGTAGCAGACTGTGAGACCAAAATCTGTTTCGGCAAGTCTTACTATATCCGATTAAAAGAAACTCAAGATACCCTTAAAACAGTGTCAAACTTGCAAAGTTTCTCAAAAAAGCCAAGGCATTTGCATCCATAGCCTGAACCACCAAGCCTGTGTCATGGGGGGCACCTGTCTTCTGTTTTCTGTTAGGTCCTCCACATTTTAGTTATTAGGAAGAGGAAGGGCTGCCAGAGGTGGGAGTGAAGGAAGGTTACTGCACCTTCCAAGTGAGAATTGTGAATGAACTTTTCTTATTCCAAACAGTCTCTACTGTTATGGCTGCAAGGTAGGTCACAGAAGAGACAAAGAAGCAGATGAAGTGCACAAACAACTGAAGAAAAGTGAGACTTGGGCCCATGATTCAAATGCTAGTTCTCTTCCCACCTCCTCAGTTTCCCTACAATGAAAACTTTAAAACATCACAAAAGGCAGGTCATTTACTTTTCTGAGTGTCATTAAAATCAAGTTAGACTTCCCATGAAAAAAAAAAAAACCTGTTGTGACCTCATGACCTCTCCTCCTCCTGACTGTCACTAGAACTGTACCACCCCCAGAACTCAGGACTATGGGAAAATATAAGTCTGCCACACATGCAAACTAGGACTTGTAAAATTATAAAGGATTTTTCTAATATAGTAAAATTATTATTACTTCCTCTTTTTAATGGTCCTGGCTGCTTATCTCTTTCTGAATACTGCAGCAAAATTGTCCTCAGCACACTGAAACCTTAGGGACTTTGGTGGTACTCAGAGGCTTACAGCCTGACTGTGGAGTGCCCCTCAGTGCTGGCAGGAAAGTGCTCTCTCTCCACCTATTGGTATTGAGGGGCAACTGCAGGAATCTACACACCAGGAAACAGGATATTCCATGAAACAAAAAATGTAGTCCTCCCAGTCCTGGTCACAGAGAAGTGACATGGCTTTTGGAGTTTCTTAAACAACAGATAAGCTACTAATTCTTCCTCCCAGAAGGAAAGTAAGGGTCAAAACATTAACAGGGCTTTGACAATTAGACTTGGATAGAGTAGGGAACCTTAAAGGGGATAGTAAAATAGGATTCTCTGGATTCCTTGGCACTAGTAAACTGCATGTGCAGCCTCCTTTGTCTCAGGGTTTGTCTACCTGTACTGAAACTGTCCATCACTGGAAGTCAGTCTTCCTGCTGTGTCAGTCAGTAAGTCCATCATAAAAAGGCTCTTTTTAGGTGGTGATGAAGATCCTGTTGTTGGAAGAAACACTAAAACAGGTAGTCAGCCCCAAGTGTCACCTGGAGCAATTGTGAAAATGAGAATTTTTGTGTCTGATATTGTACATCTGGGGCTTGATCTGAGAATCTGCATTGCTCTTACGTTCTCTGGTAAAACTCATGTTGGTCTGGAATCCACTCTTAGGTACCCATTCTCAAACATAGTGTGACATAGGCTGTTCTTTTTTCTTCAAGGATAGGTGACAGAGAGATGTGAGTTGTGAGAACATGAGGTTAGCAGAATAATTCCGTAAAGTGGGCTAAGTGTGCTGATTCAATGCATTATTTTTCAATTAGTAATTTACCTGCATCTCTGCCTGGCCTAAATGGACAGGATATGTCACATTCCTCTCTAAAGTACCTGTTTTGGAAGTGGTAATGCAGGCATAAAATAATGTATATAATGTGGACCCAAATTACATGGAAGAGGGAGAATTTTATGATCCTATCCACAAACCAGGACTCAAAACTCAGGGAGATAAGGACAATTACTTCTAATTGTAAAATCTGTAAGAATTTATGGTTAAAAATTCAATGAAAACAAGTCAGCATGGACCAAAATGACCTATATTTGTTTTGGAATTGGGGACTTGGCAGTATGAAATCATCCAGTTGTCAGTAAAAATTCAAGATTTTGCCCTTGGTGGAACTCCCTGGAATATTCTCTGAGTCCCTCCAATAAAATTAGATTGCAGAAGGAGCACACAGCCTCTCATTTCTTTGAAGACCCACGCTCTCCCTTGAGAGTGTATTTTTCTTTTTTTTATCACTTCAGTAAACTCAATTCTTAATCAGAGTGAAATGTCTGAAATCTTTCTGACTTGATCACAAGAATCAGAGTTGGAAGGGGAGGGTCTTAATATTGCCTCAGTTTTCCAGAAGTCATAACCCCTAATATACTAATTTGAAAAATTCTGTTCTATATTCATCTCACTCCAGACAAACTATCATAATTTCTGAAACTTCAGTCTATAGCTCTTTCAGGAACAGCAAAGGGAGAAAGTATAAAAATGGAGGATATCACCAGAATAATCTTTTTCAGATAGCTCTACTGGGAGATAAAGTTGACCCATTCCTGAGCATCAGTTACCCTTGTTCTCCACTGCAACATGCAACTGATCAATTATGGCAGGATGCTCATTATCTAGGATTACTGAGGCCAGATTTTCGATATCTCCACAATATGGATATAAATTTCCATTTTCTTTAAACAAAGATTTGCATGTGAGGCTTTTTATGCTAGATATTTACCTACACAAATGAAAAGCCTCTGCACTGTACAACCAGCATGATTTTACAGTATGATCATTACTAGCCTGCAATCTCCCGCATAAAGTGTTATAAGTTCAATAAGAAAACTGCATTCTGCCAATCAATTTTGAGAGGTGCTCTGAAATCCTCCCTCCCACCCTGTTCTGCACAATCAAACCTCAACTACATTCAGCCAATCAGAAGTGATCATTGCTCTGACAGCTCACCAAAAGAAATTCACAACATGGAGAGCTATACCTACTCCATTTACTCAAGACATGTGCCTCAGTTGATGTGGTTCTCAAAATGCATTGTAGGTCCAGTGAAAATTGATATGCCTGAAACAAGAAAGAAATTGTTTGTTACAAATATATGCCCACTGACAAAAATATTATCTATAACACAGAAAAAAAAAGTACTTTCAGGGTCGATATATCCATTGGACACAACAATCACACTACCTGCATCCCATGGAAATGTTTTATTTTGAAATCCTAAGAAAAATAAATTAATGCAATCTTTCTGGAATAATATTCATATTTGTATCAGCACAATAGTAACTTGCAGTCTTTGCATATGGAGGGGCCATGAGGGCATATTTAAGTCTCTGGGATTGTCTAAAGCTGTGCTCCAACATGTAGCCATTGTCAGGTCATTTGCAGGCTTTTCTGGACTTAAACTTTTTTCTTATTTTTAATATAGTTTTGAGCCCAGGGGAGAAAATTGATAGTAAATTGTCAAAACACAGGAAATGGGTAGGTAACATTCCCCATAATGTGGTTGCTACGTCCCCCCATGGAGGGGAAAGTTTACATTTTCCAACTCAAGCTATCATCCCCTGGAGAGCTCTCTTCATGCCCTTTTGGTAACCTTTGGTCACATAGGTAAGATAAGAGGGATAGCAGACATGAAAACAAGGGAAACTTAAAATATACAATAGAAAAAGATAACACTGCACCCTCAGGCATCAGTTCTGGACACACTTACCTCCAGAGGAATCTCTCTCCCTGCCTCCCTCTCTCTATCTGATCTATTCTTTAAATGAAACTTATTTTCTTGCCTCAGTGTTTTTGGGTGTTTAGTCTTCAAAACAGGTGTAACAAGGACATGATCCTGATTTTCAAGATTGCACTCAGTTGTATAAAATTCTGGAATTTGTTGTTACATATTATATATGAACACAATATGACAATATAATTTGGTGGAAATCATTCTACAACACTTCACCCTTCCTCCTTACTTTCCACACCTTGGTCCAATTTTTCCACAGATCTTCCTTTGATTTTTAGATCTTCCCCCTGCTTTGTTTTCCTTTCCCTTTCTAGCTTATGTATATGACATATGGCCCTTAACCTTCTGAGTCTGACTTATTCCACTTAAATGATGTTCTCTTGTCCCATTCATTTTCCTCAAATACATAATTTTGGTTTTGTTTTTGGACGAATAAACCTATATTGTGTGTGTGTGTGTGTGTGTGTGTGTGTGTGTGTGTAAATAACATTTTCTTTATGGCTGTGCAAATCTACATTATGTATATATGGATGATTTTCTTCATCCATTCATCCATTGATGTTCACCTAGGCTGGTTTTACTGTTGACTATTTTGAACTGTACTGCTATGAAAATGGGCAATGGGTGTATGTATATCACTGTAGCATGATGACTTCAGTTCCTCTGAAAAAATAGTGCACAGTTGTATAGCAGGGTCATACAGTGTTTTTATGCCTCATCTCTTGAGGACCTTCTATATCATCTCCTAGTGGTTGTATTAATTTAATGTTCCCCCAGCAGTATAAAAATACTCCTTTTTCTCCATGCCCTTTGAAACAATTATTTGTATCCTTCATGACTGCAGTTCTGACTAGTGAGAGATGAAATCTCAGCGTATGTTTGGTTTGCATTTCCCTAATTGGTTAGTTGAACAATTTTTCAGGTTTCTTGGATATTTGCATTTCTTCTTTTAAGATGTTTCTGTTTAGTTCACTTGCTCATTTATTTATTAGTTTGATTTTTGGAGATATTTAATCTTCTGTTGTTCCTTGTTACCATTCTCTTGTCACTTCACTGCTGCAAAAGAAAGGGGATTGAGAAAAAAATAGTTCAATTATCATTCTTTTTTTCAAGTGACAGAAAACTAAAACTAACTCACACTAACATAGGCATAGGTGTGTACGTTTGTAGGGGTATATTTTACAAATAAAAACCTGTGGGTAGTTCTGATTGCAGACACAACTCTTATCTGTGATGCATTCTCATTTCATCTCTCAATTCTCATTCCATTTTTTGACCTCCCATGGAGTCCCATGGTGGCAATAAGATTTTTGTGCCCATTTCTTAACAGTAACTTGTGGGATTCTGGAGCAGTCTATGTGTATGAACTCAAGTCAACTTTGAAGGGAAGTTCTTCCTTGTTCAGAGAGCTCACCATGGACCAGTACCGTTGAAATTGCAAGTCAAAGTAAACTTTCCCTCCCCTATGTTGTTATTGTCAGGTAATTTAGTCATGATGACAAAAAGTAGGCCAATATACCAGTGCTCCTCTAGTCACCTTATTGTTACTTCTCAGGACAACACTGAGATAGTTACTATTGTCCAAGTCTTATTTTATTTTTCTATCTATCTATCCATAAAACAATCCTCTATCTTTTATTCCTTCATTTTAGTTATATAAAAGTTGGGTTCATTTTGATAAAATCATATGTATATGGAATTTTAATTATTCCATTTCAGCCTCTGCTGTTTCCTGCTTTCCCTCTCCCTATACCTCTTCTTGTAGTTTCCTAGTTTTTCTCTAACTCATTTATTTATTTCTTCTGGAACTTTATAGATATACATGAAAGTAAAATTTACTGTGAGATATTTATTCATGCACACACCATAATTGTGTCAAATCCATTTAGTATTTTCTCCCCTTTCCTATCACTATTCCCTCCATCCCTCTCCATATTTTCCTTCTACTCCATTGATATTCCATATGGGTTTATAATATCTGACCACCATTTCCCTCCTCTATATATTAAAAAATAAAATTCATACAACATATAATATTGACTGATTATTTTTTCTTTGTTGTTGAATATTTCAAGAAATCCATCAATATTAAAAATCTTATTTTAATATTGGTATATAAAATACAGTGATTAGAAATATTTCTTAATTATTTTCATTAATTCAATGTGCCAGGAATCCCATACCAACCACAATATACATTAGGTATTTCTTTAGTTTGATTAGTAATTGTATGAGAGTAACTTAAATAGCATAGTTATTTTCAATATCACTGATATTAAACTGATAAGAACAGATACTACACTTGATCTTAGCCAAAAGGCCGAGAAGCGATCAATATCACTAATAGTTGTAAAAGTCTCTCCCAATTCTGGTGAGTTATCTATATATACATGTCCTTTGTTGGCAGACTATTTGCTTAGATGAAAATATTAAAAATTTTTTCATAACCAATTCAGTGAAATTGGCAAAGTATGAATTATGTGAATATTCAATTAAATGATATGAGTCACCCCTTTTCCTGAGAATTCACTAATGTTAGGTAAAGTAGTAGTAGTGAAATTAATTTATTTGGACATCAAAGGAACCCTCTGATGTGCAGCTACTGCAGTCTCATTTGGAAGGGACAGCAAGAGGCACAGAAATGTAAGTCATCTTAAGGACACTAAGTTAATAAATCAAGGAACTTGTGTTTATAGCCCTGTGTTGCATTATTGATTTTATGCTGTGCCACATGAGAAATATAAAATCATGTATCATAAGAATAGTTCCCCCAAACTTAAGTGTATAATGATACCTTTTCAAAAGAATGATTTGGACACTAATCCAGTGCATCTTCAACATAATGTGGCAGAATGCAAGTTTTCACCAACGTCATTATCATTTCATAGAATATATTAGCAAAATTGCTTAAATTCTTTGTGGTTCTGGGAATTGAACACAGGGTCGCATTAATATTAGGTAAATGTTCTATCTCTGAGCTTTTTAGGAGATGTTCACCATCCAAACCTGAACCATCCATCTGTGGTAACTTCTACACACCTGTAGCTATTTAAATTCCACTGTAACTAATTACAATGAAACATTCAGTTCCCAGCTTCACTGGACATATTTCAGGGACTCCGTGGCAATGTACACGGCTATTTTGGATGGGGCCCATTTGCAATGTTGTCAGTAATGCAGGGAGCCACAGTGGCAGACCTGTAGCAGAAGGGCTATTTTTCACAAGTTCTACATCTGCAACTTTTGTAGCTCTTGCAGCTTTGGCCTTCATTCATCCCAGAATGAGATACAGCTGATAAAAACAAAAATGATATATTTTATGGGATGTCACACAGTACTTTAATACATATACAAATTTTGTATTATTCAAATCCGGATAAGTATATTTGTCTTCCTCACATATATCAATTTAAATTTACAAGTGCTCAAACACTATTTAACAGTTCCTTGTTTCTTTATTTAACTTATAGTCACCAATCTTTTTTTTTGTATCTCCTGTGCTATGAATTTATTCTGCACCTATTAATAGCTACTCATTCGCTTTATGGGTTTTATTCAAATCTAGTATTTTCCTTGTCAGAACTTTTAAAGATTTTTTTCTATGTTTTTGTCTTGTGCAATTTTTGTGGTGCTGGGATATTTCTTTATATTAAGGGCAAATACTCCTTTGACAGGGGAAATAAATTGTTTATACTGTCCCTTCAAGTATGTGCACATCACCCCTGAGGCACTCCTCAGCAGGCTCTGTTAGCTCACTGGTTCTGTAATTCTTCCTTTTGCTTAAAGTTCAGAGTTCAGTGAATGGAGCCAGTAATCTGGATCTTGTGAATGCTGTGTATTTCAAAGAATCTGGAATAATCAGTTCAACAAGGAGCACACCCAGGAGGCTCTTGTAAAAATAAACAAGGGGAATGTCACACAACAACACAGGAGAAATCAGGACAAAGATTCTGTGTCCACACTGGTCTCTAAGTTATCTATGAAGGTCTCCTCATGGAACTGTGTTTATGTGGTCTTAGACATCCTGACACCTGGGATACACCATCAATTCTTAAGGCTCTTCTCTCATGCTTCTCCTTTTTTATGATTTTGAGGTGCCTGCATACTTCCATAAATTCTGGCCTGGCTTCTTCTATCACCTGTAAAACTGTTACTAGTTTGCTAATTCATAAGGTGAATCTAATGGTTAGCTCATAGGCTTACATTAAGTATTTCCTGGCTTCGCAAAACATTTAGATAAGGTTGAAACTCCATATATGGTGTATGATATTCTTCTTACACTAGAATCCTGTCTGTTTCCCCATTTTTTTCCAGTATTTACATACTCCTAGGTTTACTGGGGTGTACCCTCTGGAAGTACCATATGGTTTTGTTACCTCTTCCAAGTTATCACCACACTCCTGCTGCTCTCCACCAGACATTACAGTAGTTTAAGGACCTATCTCACATGGCTGGAAAACCTTCCAATGGCTAATGACTGTCTTACAAGTGCCTGGCCTAGAGCCGGTGCTCAGTAAATACTGAGCCAATGAATGATGCTCACACTTTTTTCATATTAAATAAGTGCAGATTAATAGTCAAATACAAATAAATATAGGGACATGGAGGGACTGAAAGATGGCAGAAGAGAGAAAGGTGGACTTATCAGATCCTCACCTCAAGATTGAAAAGTGCAGTGTTCCTCAGCAAGGTGGCTGAACAAAGGCATTCACTGAATTTCAGCATTGGGCAGCTAAATAACCAGTAACAGAAAGCCAAACTTTAAGTGTAGTATAAGAAATAAGGAAAGCCTGGAAAATAAAATTGACTTGAGGGAACCTGGAAAATAGGGAGGCTGACCTTAACTAACTGAGAGATGGTGGAGAAAGTTTTTGAGTGAAAAGTGATTAAAATCAATTGGCAAAAGGCAGAGAGTCAACCCAAATCAGTCCTGCAGTGCTGGGAACCATTGCTAAGTGGCTGTGTGGTAGTGAGTAGAGACTGCAGATTGGGAAATCACAGAGGAAGTTGCCAGTCTGAGCCAGCATTCACCTACTTGGGATCCAGACTATTTCTGGACCAGCACCATTGAAACAGGTGCAGAGACGACTGTGCCCAGGGTGATACAGCCTGGAGAGACCTAAGAGAAAGAGATACATTTGTGTCTGGAATCCCATATGAGCATCAGGAAAGATCAGGCAGTTCCATCTATACTCCAGATCAGATTCTGTGTAATCCACAGTCAGAGAGATGACTGAAGCCTATCAAGGATGGGACTTCTCATGCTGAGTGGAAATTTCATTAGGTATTCAATATCAGACATTCAGCAAAGACTGGCATCTCTTCAGTAACAGGAAACTGGGAACCAAATCTCAAATACCCACCAGCATAGTTTAAGGACTCAGTCAAGAGCAAATTTCAGCTATGGAAAATTTTACCAGCCCCACTGCAGGAATGTCCTAGTCATCCATGTCCCTATTTTCTCCCATTCTATACTAGGAAACAGGAAGCTAAGAAATACTACAATCAGTATTGGTTCCTGGCCACATGGTCAGGCATCTTGTGAAGAAAGACAAAGAAGTAGGGCAGCAGGGTAGTAGGAGTAGGGGTGTGATTTTGGGTGATGGGGAGGCTCTAGTCCCTTTCCAAGTCAAGTCAAGGGTGGCAGCAAGCAGCTCTTCTGTGTAAAGTTAAGGCAAAACTTTCTGCAAGCCCAGAAACACCTTCTGCAAAAGAAGGGAAAGAAGATGGTTTTAGCTTTGAATAAGCATTAAAGCAGGACCAGATGACCTCACAGTCACCTGCTAAAAGACCTCCTGGGAGTCTTGCTCCGTCCTCTGCCCAGCACCCTAGAGAGCACACACAGTCTTTTGAGACTCCTGCATCAAGACCTAGAGCAGGAAGACTCCAAGTTTTATCTGTCCTCCCACTGAATTCTCCTGGTACTGGGGGCATTTAATGGAGTAGTTTGGCTCAGCCTAATTGCAAGTTAAAGTTTTGAAAGTCAGTTTTTCATTGTTGTGACAAAATACCTGTGGTGAATGGCTCACTAGGAGGAGAGTTTTCAGAAGTTTCACTCCATGGTTACCTGACTTTGCTGCTCTGACCTGTGGCAGCTCAGCACACCATGGCAGAAGTGTGTGGCAGAAGAGTCCTGAGCCCCTCATGGCAACTAGGATGCAAAGAGACAGGCAGGGCCAGGTCCTCAAGGCTTCACTTCCTCCTAGCAGGCCCTGCTTCCTGAGGGTTCCAACTCTCCCAATAGCACCACCAACAAGGGACCAACTTCAACACATGTACCTCTGGGTGGACACTCCTTTGACCTCAGAGGGCACAGGTGTCCTCCTGAAGCAGGGTGTGCAACTGCAGAGGCTCAGGTGTGGTCAATGAAGGGACAATGGGTTAATAAGCCTGCAGTCAATCTCTTCCCTGCCATTTTGCTTCCACAAGTATTCTCCCCTAACACACACACCATTTTACAACCTAGATTGTAAGCCCACAAACTTTCTCATTAGTCATTGGTCAGATTGTAATTAGTCCATGGAATTCAACTACTTGAGAATCACACCCCCACCATTCCCTCTCTCTCTCTTTCTCTCTCTTGCTCTTCAGGCCAGACACTCTTCTCATCTGCTTAATGAAATATCTTGTGTGAGTTCCTGCATCTGGAGTGATTTACTGGGTGCTTTCAGTCTACAGGTGTGCTGGCAGGCACTGGTCTCTCTCTGACAGTTGGAGGGCTTGGTAGGTTAGAGCTTCCAAACACCAGGGTGCCTGCCTGTGGGTGGATGACTGTGGAGTGGGAGACCTAGGTCCCTGAACTAAGGCACTTCTCCCCCAGCCTGAGTCCAAGGTGTCAAGAGTGCTTGGTGTCAAGTAATCAATTTTTTCCTGCCTCCACTTGTCACCTTGATATGAGAAAGTGAGTGCCTGCTTTCTTGGAGAGGGGAGGACATGTAAAGGGGTGAGATATGTATCTGGTATGAGGGCCTCCAGCAGCCGAGTGGGCCAAGGAAGATCCCCATTTCTAACCTGGACACTGAGATTGGCCATAACTGCTCAGCAAATGCTGTGACAGCTCTGACCCTGTCCCCACCCTGCAACATGGGAACAGCAGAGCTGCATCCATCCAGAGGGCCTCAAAGAAGCAGATGGATCTTCTCTCCACTGTACACACTACATGGGCAATACTGGACTCAGATTTTCTCAAGGGTGCCAGTTAATCAGAGAGGAAGGTGGGAAAAGGAGGGTAGAAGGTAAAAGCCCTGGTGGTGCTCAGAGGTGGGTCCTGACCTTGTAACAACTAGGCACTTCCTGGTCTAGTACAGGGACTTGACTAATTATAACTGGGTTCTGACCTGGTCAAGAACAGGGTTGTGACCTAATCACAATTGGGTCCTGGCCTGGTCACACTCTGAGCTTTGACCTTGTCGAGCATAGGGCCCTGGCCTGGACACTACTGAGGCCTGTGTGGTCACAAATGGGCTCTGATCTGTTTAAGTACAGGGCATTGCCTAGTCACAGCTGGGCAATTACCTGTCACAACTGGACACTAGACACAGTGAGAAAGTTTATAGCCACCCTTTTCTGTGTAACCACTGATCAACCAGTCAAGAACTGTCCCCCTTCATTCTCCAGGGGCCTTGCGTTTAGGTGGTCCTGGTTGTAGATGTGTTGATAAGCCAGCTGAGGCAGGAATTCCCCATCACTACTCCATTTGACTGGTGTTCCTGGGCTGAAACCCACAGCAACCTCAGAGAACCTGTGTTCTGTGGCACTACCTCAGGTGAGCAGGATCCTGGGTGAACACCAGTGCTTTGTGGCCAGCACTTAGGGGAGTGAAGGTGATGTGGGCCACAGAACATCAGAGATCACAAGTCTTCCACTGGCTGGGAGAGGGAATAGCCCACATGAGGACCAACACACCCTGAGCATCAAGAGGTTTTGCTGCTGGCTGCAGAGGTAGCACAGGTGGCACAGTCAGTTACAGTGTTTCCTGATCTCAGGCTGTGTCTGCACAACCCTATGAGAATCTCAGCTGTCAGAACTCCTGTGCACATGGCATCCAAGGGCTTGGGGAAAAGCAGGGCAAGGGTCAATACTCACCTGGCTTAGAGGCCCCTTCAGAGCCAGGCTGAGGCCTCCCTTCCTCATCTACTGCAGCTATGGTAATCCCTGGATCAGCTTGTCCACCCACTCTTTATTCTAAAGTGTCTACCTACCAGCACAACATGTAGCTCGTTTTCTCCTTGGAGATTTGAAGACCCAACTAGCACTTTCCCTGATCACCCCAGTGGGAATTTTAGAGGCACTTGCCAGCAAAACAGGCCAGGGAGGGAGTTATGGATACCCCCCCAGCCTGCCTGTTTGTCCCCGGCTTTTCATAGACTTTCCTTACCACCCACCTCCCCTCTTTCTCCTCTCAGTGAGAAAAGGGTGCAGAGACTCCTCACTTTCTGCTACCCTGGGGCTAGACTGGTATCCCTCTGACCATAATCATTTACCAGCACCTCATTCCTAGGAAAGTTGGACTCTTCTGCACCAAAGCCCCTCACTCCACCCATCCTGGGATCCTAGCCTGGGGAAACTAGAATCTGCAGTCATCTCTCAACCCTGGTTGACCCTTACCCAAGGAAAGGCTTCAAGATCACCATTGTCCCATCATCTCAGTGGTAGGATATCTATACAAACTTATATTGAGCAAGAAATATAACTCTTGTACTAAGTTCAAAATGTCATTTGAGTTTTTATTGTGTTCACTGTATTGGAAACTTCTTGGGTTAAAGGGAATTTCCAACCTTCAGTACTCTTGGAGAAATCAGTGCTTTTCTCAGCCTTTTACCAATATGCATTTCTCTTCTCCTCAAGAGCTGGGGGATTCTCTGGTCATGCGGACCAATCAGCCAGGCACTTTCACGTATGAGCAGTGAATGTCATGTGAGTCAATTGTGTGCCCATGGTGGTAGAATCAGAAAGCCTTCCCTAGGACACTCCCTGTGAATGCCATGTTCTGATGTTCAGGTACCTGGATTCAACCACAGGGCCCAGTTGGGTGGAGGAGAGGAATCTGCTCACCTGTGTTCCAGTGTCCTCTGAACTCAGCACTTAAGAGAGAGGACTTCCTGAGAAGTTGAGAGCAGATTTCCTCAGGATGGCTTCCCATTTTTCCATCAGGGCCACAGCCCCACCTAATTATCCCCATAAGGGAGATGGAAGTCATGCCCAGTCTCAGACACAGCCTGTAATGAGCAACAACCTCTACCCTGGGTCTGAATAGGCCCTTGGTCTGTCTTTCACCAGGTACAATGTCCCTGTAGCCTGTGTCCCAGCTGTGAGCTCAGTGTGGGTGTCAGAAAGCTATAAAGAATATTGTGGGCTCATTTATTTTAAGCCTGTGGGCAAAAAGGGAGCATCCAGGTCTTGGGGGACAAGCCAGTGGTTTCTTAACATAACCTGGGATCAGCTAGAACTCTCTAGGGAGCTGAGGCCAATACTGTGGAAGGGTTTGTGGACACCATGTTTCAAGGAGTTTAGTCTCAGGGTGAAAAGGGAAGTCTGGTAAGGAGTATTTGACACTGATCCTGCTTTTGAGCACAAGGTCTGGCTCCAGAAGGAAAGGAACATGACTTTCTCAATTGCATTTTATCTGCTGTGAAGGTCCTACTATGGCCTGCCTGTCCTGGAAGCCCCAGGGTCATGTGTGCTGGACATGAGCAGCGGATTTGAAAATGAGCCTATGCTCAGAAGACCTGGTGGCCCTGGCATCCTCTCCAGTTTCCACAAATGAACAAATCATATTCAAAGAGTAGATAAGCAAATGAGAAACAGGAACAAATTAAACATTAGAAATAAATCAAAATGGAAGAAACTCATACAACTCTTTATATTAACATGAAATCTGCCAGTTAAAAAAATGCAGACTGGCAGAATATGCTAGAATAGACAACCCAACTATGTATTGTTTGCAGGGAATGCACTTTACAGAAAACAAGATCATAAGGCAAGAGTCACAGGCTCAAAATGAAAGGACGGAAATTGGTATACCATGTGAAGGAAACCCCAAAGAAGCAGGAGTGTCTACTCTCCTGTCTGACAAGCAGAGATCAGACCAAAATTAAACAGAAGAATCAAGGAAGGTCATTTCATACAGTACAGGAAACAACAGCAAATATGTCACAAAAAGAAATATTTATGACCCTGACCTGGGTGCAACTAATTACTTAAAAGAGACACAGCTTGAATCACAGACTCAGACAGACCCCAGTACAATACCACTGGGTGATTTCAGCACAACTCTTTCATCAATAGCTAGGTCATCCAGAAATAATACAGCAAAAATTCTTTGGATCTGAAAAATATAAATCAACAGGATTTAACAGGCATCTAAATAATATTTCATCAAACAACAGCTGAATACACTTCCTTCTCAGAAACTTTTGAAACCTCTTCCTAAATACACCATATTTTAGATCATAAGGCAATTTTAGGATATACAAAAATATTGATGTAATTTCTTGCATCTCATCAAATAATAATATATGAAATCAACATTAACAAACCCTACCAGAACCATGAACACACATGGAGATTGAAAAATGTACTTTTGAATGATATATATGTGGAAGAAGACATTGAAGTAGAATTTAAAAATGCTCATGCAGAAATGCAAAGAATGAAACAACATATCAGAAACTGTGGGACACTTTGGGGACAGTTCTAAGAGGAAAGTTTATAGCCCTGAGTGCCTAAGAAATCAGAAAAGTATCAAAGGAACAAGCTACTCATGTATCTTAAGGTCCTTGAGAAAAAAAGCAAACAATCCAAAGCTAACAGAAGGAAGTAAATAATTAAGATCAGTCAGAACAAAAATCAATCAAATCAAAATAGAAAAATTAAAGAATGATGAAACAAAGAGCTGATTTTTTTGAAAAGATAAACAAGATTGATAAGCCCTTAGCCAATCCAACCAAAAGAAAAAGAGACGAAAACCTAAAGTCAATTAAAGCAGAGACAGGAAATGAGAAATCATCATGTATAGAGCAGAAACCTAGTAGATCAATGGGGGCTATTTTGAAAACTTATACTCCCAAAAATTGCAAAACCTAGGAAAAATGGATGCATTTCTAGATACATACAGAATTGATTCAATAGGATAAAGGAATCCTAAAGAGACCACCAACTCACAATAGGATAGAAGCAGTAAAAAGAAGGCATTAAACAAAGGTAAAACTAAGACCACATGGAATCTGAGTTGAATTCTACCAGAGCTTTTAAGAACTAATCTCAAATCATTTTATGCTTCTCAAATCATTTTATGAACCAGAATGGGATGGGACAAATCCAAATTCATTCTATGAAGTGAAATCAAATAAGAAAACATCATGGAAGGAAAACCACTGACCAATATCCCTAATGAATATCCCTAAGGATGCAAAAATCCTTAATAAAGTATTATCAAAGCATATTTAACAACATATTAAAAATACTGTACACCATTACCAGGCTGGTTTGATGCCAGGGTTGCCAAGATGGTTTAACATAAAAATACCAATAAATGTAATTTATCACATAAATAGAATTAAAAACAAAAATCACATAGTAGCCTCAAAATATGCAGAGAACCCCTTCAACAAAACTCAGAATCAATTCATGACAAAAACCCTGAAATTCTAGGCACATAAGAAACCTCCCTCAAACTCATAAAGGCTATATTCAACTAACCCAAAGTCAAACTCATAGTAAATGGGGAAAAACAAAGGAGTTTCCTTTCAAATCCAGAAGAAGACAAAGACTTCCTTTCTAACCACTCCATTTAAATATACTGCTAGAAATTCTATACAGATTAGGTAGGCAAGAGAAGAAAAGAAAAGGGATAAATAGGCA
Source organism: Sciurus vulgaris (assembly GCF_902686455.1). Taxonomy (NCBI): domain Eukaryota; kingdom Metazoa; phylum Chordata; class Mammalia; order Rodentia; family Sciuridae; genus Sciurus; species Sciurus vulgaris. The sequence goes on from NW_027632436.1 coordinate 909,529, forward strand.
AGGAAGACATCAAATTATCACTGCTTGTAAAAGACTGCTGGAGCTAAAGTTGAAAAGTTCAGTGAAGTATCCATTTTCAAAATCAACTTAAAACAATCAACAGTTTTCATGCCTAACAACAATGAATCTGCTGAGAAAGAAATTAGGAAAATAGTTGCATTCACAATACAATCAAAAAATAAATAAAGAAAGAAAAAAAGAAAAGAAAGAAAGAAAGAAAGAAAGAAAAAAGAAAGAAAGAGAAAGAAAGAAAGAAAGAAGAAAGAAAAAAGAAAAAAAGAAAGAAAGAATGAAAGAAAGAAAGAAAGAAAGAAAGAAAGAAAGAAAGAAAGAAAGAAAGAAAGAAAGGAAGGAAGGAAGGAAGGAAGGAAGGAAGGAAGGAAGGAAGGAAGGAAGGAAGGAAGGAAGGAAGGAAGAAAGGTGGGTCAATGGAAGGAAGGAAGGAAGAAATGGGAATAAATCTCACAAAGGAGGTAAAAGATCTCTAAATTCAAAGTAATAGAACATTGAAGAAAGAAATTGAAGAAGACAGAAGAAGATGGAAGATCCTCCCATGTTTAGAGAGAGACATAGTTGATATTGTTAAAATGGTCAAACGACCAAAAAATGTACAGATTCCAAACAATTCCCATCAAACTACCAAACTACCAATGACATTCTCCACAGAACTAAGAAAAAAAAAGTCCTAAGCTTCATTTGTACAAATAAAAAACCCTGAATAGCCAATGCAATTACAAGTTTCTTGTAAATGATGTGGAGGTACCATCATATCCGATTTAAATTTTACTACAGCCCCATGTAATAAATGTGCATGGTACTGGCCTAAAACCTAGCACCCACACCAATGACCAGAATAGAAGATACACAGACATACCCCCACATCAACAGTTATCTGATCCTGGACACAGGATCCAAAAGTATGCCATGATGAAAAGGCAGCCTTTGTAAACAGTGATGCCAGAAAACTGATTATCCACAGTAAAAAAAAAAAAAAAAAATTGGTCTAGGGCTGGGGATGTGTAGCTCAGTTGGTAAAGTGCTTGCCTCACATGCATAAGGCCTTGGATTCAATCCCCTGCACCACACAAAAAAAAAAAAAAAAAAAAAAAAAAACAGAGAAAGAAAAGAAAAATTAGTCTACACCTGTATCTCTTGCCCTGTACCAGAATCAGATCAAAATGGATCCAAGACCTCAGAATTAGACCAGAAACCATGTGACACCTATGGGAATACTTAGGGTCAACACTCCAGCTTTAAGGCACAGACATAACTTTCTCAGGGGAACCCCTAAAGTGAAGAAAATAGTGCCAAGAATCAATAAATGGGATGGCTCCTAAGTAAAAAGCTTTTGAATACCAAAGAAATATTTTAGACTGTGAAGAGAGAATGTGGAGAATGGGAGAAAAATCTTTGCTAGCTTCTCTTCTGACAGAAGAATAATATCTAGAATGTATAAAGTACTTAAAGACTTAGTACCAACCTCTGCCCCCAAATGAGCCCTTAATAACTGGGAAAATGAGTTAAACACTACTCAAAAGAAGAAATAAAGATAGTTTGTAAATATATGAAAAATAGTTCAACATAATTATTAATTAGGAAAATGCAAATCAAAACTACCTTGAAATTTCTTCTTGCTACAGTTAGAAAGGGAGTCATCAAAAATCCAGTTAGCCAGCCTCGGTTGTGCACACCTGTAATCCCAATAGCTGGGAGCCTGAGGCAGGAGAGTGGTGAGTTCAAGGCCAGCCAAAGTAAAGGTGAGGCTCTAAGCACCCCAGTGAGACCCTGTCTCTAAATAAAATACAATATAAGGATGGGGGTGAGCTCATTGGTCAAATGCCCCTGAGTTAAATTGCTGGTAATGCCCCCTCACAAAAAAGGAAACAGTACAATGGTTACAAATACTCAAGAGACTATGGATAAAAAGGACACTTCTGTAGTGTTGCTAGAAATGTAAATTAGCACAATCACTGTGAATTTTTACCAAAAGACTAGACATGGAACCACCATATGATACAGCTATAAATACTTCATGATTCATTCTCAAAATTAAAGTCAGAATACTGTAGCAATACATGCATACTCATGTTATAGCAGCACAATTCACAACAACCACATTTTGGAGTCACCTTAGGTGTCTGTCCATCAATGTATAAAGACAGAGAAAATGTGGTATATAGCCACAATGCATATTACTCAGCCATGATGACAAAGTCACATCATTTGCAGGAAAATAGATGGAACATAAGAACCTCATGTTAAGTGAGGTAAGCCAAACTGAGAAGGTTAAGGTCCATGTTTTCTCCACATGCCAAAGGTGGAGGGGAAACACGAGAAGAAAGGCAGGGGATGTCTTGAAAACCAAGGGAGATCAGTAGTGATGTTTTCTTTCTCCTTGGTGTACCTGGATTCTGAGTTCCAGGCCAGAGCTCACAGGGGCCAGGTTGTGGGCACTTGGGGAGGGGGGTCTGGCAATGCCCTTAACCCAGAATAGGGCAGTCAGGAGAAGGGCCAGAATTGTGAGGGCAGCATCTCCCAGGCACATTCCTGGCCATAACTGCCACAGGCCTTCGAATTTGGCCTTGGTGGAGCACACCATTCCTGTCCTCCCCAGGTGATGGTCACAGGGTATCCTCTTCAACCCTGGACACAGGCCAGCACCTACAGTAGACCATTGGTGCTCCCATCCTTGGTGCCAATTGCCGGGGTCCAGCCCTAGCAGGGGTCGTAGTGGTCACAGGTGATGGAGTAGGCATTGGCAAGGTGGAGAACAAAGCAACACAAACTCAAGGAATGGAGGCTAAATTCTAAATTTTATTTTTCCCAGCCAGCTTTTTATACATTAAAAGGTTGATAGTTACACAAGTTTTTCCAGAACAGAAAAAGATCATGAGGAAAAATAATAAAAATATCTTGTATAATCATTACTAGAAATGGCAATGAAGTATTCTAATTATTTTTAATAATTGCTTACTCATGATAACCTATAACTAAACAATAAGACATATTAATATTGCTTAACTAATCATAAAGGTTAAAGCAAGTTCAGCAGGGTTGAGCAAATGTCAGTTGTGTGGCTACTGCTGTGATTAATAAGTGCTAGACAGTTTAAGCTAACAATAATATGACATCATCTTCTACTGTGTGAACTTAACATTGAGGAACTTTTTCTCCGGGGGATAGGTGGCCAATAATATTTACAGCATTTAGTAAATCCTAATCTTTAAGAAATGGAATATCTTGCACTCTTGTATATACACTTTCAAACCAGATTATAACATGTCCTGATTTTACATTTATTATCCCATGGGAGATAAATGAGGGTCTAACTCCAGGGGCTTAAGAGGCATCCCTCTATAAGGATGTCATGGCTTTCCATTAATTAAATAAGCATTACCATAAGATGTTTTAGCTGTAGGAACACTATTTTCTTTATTTGTTCTGTTCCTGTTAATCATTCCTGATGGGGTTGGAGTTATTTGCCTACATACTTCAGGTCATCCGAGAGTAGTCAACAGGGGATCGGCAGCTAGAATTCTATTTTTGTATTTTCTCATGACATTCTTGGTTACTCAAATTTTCATAGCAAATGACTAAATCTGAAATCACTGTTCCATTAGAAGTCTGGTTTTTATGCTTTAACCCTGGTTCTGTTTAAACCCCTGTTTTCAGGGAAAACACATAAAATATTAATAGTAAACCTACACATATTAAACAAGCAAGGAAGGAAAGCCCTCAACTGAATTCCCAGTAGGATGAGACTTAAACACCTTTATTACTCAGCAGAATCCTTGTCAAGCACTGAGGGGAATTGCAGGTGGTGTAACAGCCAATGGCTTCGTGTAACTGGACTCTCTGCTTTACATACCAGACACCAGCTACACATGACTTTACCTCTCTGATTGGTATTAGTCTTGCACCTTCTGGAACCTTGTGGGGTGAAGAGCTGAGCTCTAGTCACAATACTGTTGTAAGGACCAGTTCATTTCCTCCCAGTTCTTAGCAGGTGCTTTATGCTTCATCTTCTCAAGGATACAGGTTTTTTATACTTATGGATAAATTTTACAAGAAGAGAAGAATACAGAACAAGAGCATCAGGAAAACACATATCTCAGGAGGATTCCAGAGAAGTCAAGCACAGGCTGCCAACTATTTTTCCATCTGGGGGCACCTAGGGCATGTTTTCTTCCAGCAGGAAACTCTGTGCACATGTGCAGAACATCTGTGCCTAGAAAAAATGGGCCAAGTGTCTGGGTTCTGAAGTTTTTATTGAGAGTCAGTCAGAGAATTCATGTTACACAACACTCACAGCTGCTGAAACTTAGGCTCCCAATGACGATGCCAGATGCACATCAAGCATGTCATATATGTGCATGGCAGTCCTCACAAGTTGCCATTGGCCAGGTGTACAATACAAGACCATCAACCATGACCATCAGACCACTCTGAGGGCACATTCTCAGGATGGATCAAAAACCAGTTCTGAACCCAGTTTCCCTTAAATACATGCAGGGAGCAAACAGCAAGACCTACACAAGGAACACTTTGTTACACTCCAAATGTATTTAATACACAACTGTGTCCATTAGATGGGGCATTGAGTGTATAAACTCTGACACAGATAGAGACCACATTCGAACATGGCTGAATTGAAATTTGATGTACAATGGGTTTATGTTCACCTGTGCTCTGCTGCCTTCTCAACCAGCTACTGGGGTGGTGAGTGTTTACAGACCACAATTCCATTGATGTGAGCAAACCCTACTTGCCTAAAAATTATTCTGTACCTCCTCCCACTCTGCTGGGGACATATGAATATGTCTTTTGCTCATTCGTATCCCACCTCCCCATGGCCTCTGTCTTTGCCAAGGTAGTTTCCCCAGGTGTGTCTATAAGTTCATCATAACATTTATGGGTGGTACAATGTTGCTTATGCATAAAAGTATTGAGACAGTACATGCATAGGGGTGGGGAACACCCTGGGCCAGGCATGGTAGCACACCTGTGATCCAAGCCACTAACAGTATAAGCAGGAGCATCACAAATATGAGACCAATCAAGGCAGCTTATCAACACCCTGGCACATAATAAAATATATTCTGAGGAGAAACACAGTGGCAGAGTACTTGCCTAGCATGTGTGAAAACTGGGTTGAATTCCTCCCACTCCCACTTAAAAAATTTGTGTAAGCACTGGACTTGAATTTCCTTCTGTTATTACCTCCTTTAAAAGGAAAACTGAAAAGGAATATGTTGCAAAATATCAGGATTAGAAAAGTCTGATCTTTAAAAATATTCTCATAAAATAAAAATTTGAAATTAAAATTTTAATTATCAAGAAAAGAACTTGAAATATATGCAAAAGTATAGCAGGTAATATGAACTTCCATATATACATTACTCAGATTATACAGGTACACTCCATGACCAATCTGGTTTCAATTAGAATTTTATCCAGTATTCACTTGTATCCTAAAAGATAAGGACTGTTTAAAATGCACAAACACTACCAGTATTTCATCTAGAATATAAGGCTCCCTGAACATGGGACCCTTCTGCCTCACCTTCCCTGATGGCTGGGGTGAGAACCTTAGCCAGGAGGAGGAGCATCATCAGCAAGTATTGGTTCAAGTTCAAGTCCTGCTGGGTCAGGTGCCTGGTGATGGGTCACAGGCTACTCTGTGTGCATCCCTTGCTGCCGGCGTCTGGCCTCTTGCCCAACATAGTGGTGAAATCTGGCTGGCTCCCAGACAGTCTCCACTGCCTCCTGTGGGAAGTGGTTCACTTTTGAGGCCAGTTGCCTAAGCATACCCCCAAAGGTTCAGAAAGAAAACATCATGGGCCAGGGCAGCATTGCCAAGGCAAGTAGTGGCTATATCTTTAACATTTATTTAACATAATTCAAAATGGCACTTAAGAGAATTGGAAGAGACCTTCATGTTTGACCAAGTTGTGACTTCTAAGTCAGGACATGTGGCTGAGAATTGTTTAAAAAGTCAATACTGGGCAGGTGGCACAAGTCTGTAAATCCCGAGCCCAGGGAGTATGAGGCAGGAGGATGCAAGTTTGAGGGTAACCTCTGTAATTTCAAGATCTTGTCTCAAAATAAAATGAAAATAGAACTGTCACTCAGTGCTAAGGATCCCTGACTTCAATTCTCAGTGAGTCAATTAATTAAATAAAATGAAAAGAAATTCCAGGAAGTACCTTCTGGAGCTGAATTGCAGTCAGTGCTGCCAAAGAGAATGCTGAGCCCAAAGGTAGGTGCAGGACTCCAGTGGGCCTAGGAGGGCCCACTGGACAGAAAAGGCATGTGACAGAAAAGGCAGGGACTACATGATTTGGACAGACCCGGTGGATGCAAGTCTGCTTGAGAAGTCTCATCAGAGCCTGGTAATGCAAAGGGGTTCCCCAGCTGGAGGCCAGAGGCTGCTGCCTGGAGCCCTGTTTCAGAATCTGTGCTGAAGGCAGTGACCCCTGAGGTGCACACTCAGTGGCATTGTCCACACTCTGGCTGTTGCCAAAGGGCCAGACACCCAAGTGATTCCAGATTGTGGTCTCTTGCTAGTGATGCCCCTGGTCACCAGGGGGAGAGGGGAGAATGTGATTAGGGCAGGTGAAATACCTGGGGGACCAAGGAGTCTTCCCTGGCTCAAGACATGGATGCTTGGGTCAGAAAGCAGACCCTAGTGAATAGATGGACAGGCACAGAAGAGCAGATCTGTCCGTCAGGCCTAGAGGGAGAGCTTTGGAGAGTGATGAGTTGTGGGTAGTCTCAGGACTCTGGAGACATAGAAAAAAAGGTTGAAAGCAGGCTACCCTAAAACCAGTTCCAGGTGGAACCACAGAAATGTTTGTATGAAGCAAACAGATCTGTGGGCATTTCTATTCTCCATGACCAGCAGAGAGCAGAAGGTGTGCATTCCAACTGATCTTATGGCGAGTTCTGTTTTTCAGAAAGGCAATCCTCCACTGCTCCCAGTGCTGAAGCCCAGGTAGGAATGGAACAGAAAGAGGGTGTGTGGTCCTTTGTGGCTGCTGGCATCTCACAGGAAGTGTGCTGTGGTTTGGGTGTGGTTTGCATGCCAAGCAGTGTCCAATGTGAGTGAAGGCTTGCTCTGCAGTGTAGCACAGGTTGGAGGTGCAGCATAGTTGGAGCTTGGCTTAGTGGGCAGTCCAGGGATCAGTGTAGAGACCCCAGGAAGAGGGTGCTCTGGGACAATGGGTAGTGCTCACGGAGGTTTCATATAGAGATCAGAACCTGTCTGCTTCACCTGGAGATGGGATGCTTGCTCCACACAACCTGCTGTTGTGGTGCCTAAGGGCAGATCATGAGACCCTCACCAACTTCTCTGAGGCAGGTCCCACGGCTTAGACACATCAAACCTGAGGGAAATCAGCTCTTGTCTATAGAGTCAGCTGTGTTGGGAATTTCCTTGCAGAAATTCAAGACTGATCAACAGGCACCTGAACTTCTTTCTTAGTTCTGCAGGTCCATAATCCAAGATCATGGCACTGACAGCCTTGCTGTCTGGACAGAGCTTCTTTCTGTTTTCTGGACATCCCCTCTGACTGTGTTTCACATGGCAGAGTCTGTGCTCCTGGGGCCTGTCTCATGAAAGCACCAATGCCTCCCACAGGGGCACAGCCTGACCTAATCCCCCTCAATGCTCCTCAGAGTTGAACATTAAACATGGGGAAGGGGTCACCAAGCATTAAGGTCACACATTTCCTCTCAAAACACACATCCTTCTTGGACATGTCAAATGCATTCATTCCCTTCCAGGAGCTTCCAGAGTCCACTCTGGGGACTGGCTCTGGGATGGAAGGAACCAGGCCACAGTTGTGTCTCCCCTTCTATGAGTACCTGCCTGTGCTGAACGGCCTCTCTCCAACAGCCCCTCAGGGGACATAAGAGGAAAGGTCTCATAGAGGGTCTTGGGTGGGCTCCAGAAAGAGGCATTGGGAGGAAACAGCACCTCCAGTGTTCCCAAAGAAAACAGGAAATCTTTTAAGCTGGGCAATGTTTTCAGGAGTGGACCTATGGCCCTGCTGGGAGCCTCCAGCTGGGGCACCAGCTGCCAGGAACATATTTGGTGGTGTATGTTAGGACAGAGAGAAATGTGATGGTGCAGAACCCAGAGAGCAAAGCATTTATGATCAACAGCATTGTTCCCTAGTTGCAGAGGGTGCCCACCAGTGGAAGACTCTGAGGGAGCCCACATCAGGGGACCCTAACTGCACATTCTGGGCCTTCCTCCTTTCTGGGGCCCAAGACCAGGCTGACTAGGCTGCCCCAGCTTGTAACTCCCTGAAGTGTAAGCTAAAGTTTGGGTGTGGCCACACATGCCCCTGGAATCCATATAGGGGTGGGAATCTCCTCAGGGCTCTGTGAGCAGCCCTCAAAGTGTAGCTGATCCAACTTCAGCCTCAGCACACAAGAGGGTGAGTGTGTTTAATCTTACACCTACTATGCTTCCTGCCTGGCTTCAGTGTGGGTCTGACTTACCGTTTCTGTGACACCAGGTCCTTGTGAAGGAAGATCTATTTTTTAACAAGAAGAGGACTGAGGTTGGCAGGTTGTCCCACCTACGAAACCAGCAACTCAAAATGATGAGTAGTAGGATCGAATTTGAAGTCATTTTGAATTTCTTATAGAGAATGCATCTCAAAATAAAACAAAGAGTGCTAGGGGGTGCTCAGGAGAGGAGCGCCATGGGACCTAGCCCCAAAATCCTCCCTGCCCTGAGAAGAAGGAGGAGCTGAATGAGAGAAGGAATCAGGCAGGGTCCAGGCTGAGGCTGCCATTGAGACCTGAGCATACCATGAACCTGGTGCTTGAAGCCTTGGGTTTTGGGAACTCTGCTCCCCTCTTCATCACCAGGCTCCCTGAAGATTTTGGTAGTTCCCATACATTCTGAGGGAGAAGAAACAGGGAGTGAGGAGGAGAGAACACCTGGGCCACTCTGTACCAGGCATCCCCACGGTGCTGCTGTCCTGCAGTCACATAGGGTTTCTTTCCCTCCCTGGGGGCTGAGGCATTTCAGCCTTGTTTAAAACCATAGAGCCTGGGGCAGTTTTTGGGGGAGGCATTGTAGTAACAAGGACATGCCCTGCTCTATGGCAATGGGGAACCAGGGTGGGCCTGTGGTGTATAGGAATGTTCTGCCTGGTCACTGGTGACCCTGGGTGAGGAGCTCTAGGGACAAGGACAGATTGAGGTCCTGAGGTGGACTTTCAACCAACCTGTCAATGAGGACCTCACAGGACCCTGTCGAACTACTGCTGTGAGGGTCAAAAGACCTGGTACAGTATGTATGTGTAGGGTCCCAGCAAGACAGGCACCAAGTAGTGTGCACCTGCCAGGTAAGTGCTGAAGAAGGTGAAGGGAGAAGATCATGGGTCCCAGGTTGAACACTCAGAAAAAGTCAAGAATTCAGGCCTGGGGTCCCTATGGGGAAGGAGGCCCTTGACTCCAGCAGGGACTGGATGAGAAACTGATACTCTGTTACCCAGTCTCCACAGTCATATTGTGACCTCACCCCTGATGCCTGAGACAGCACTACCAAACCAGACATTTCTAAACTCAGGGACAAAAGGGCCAGAAACAGAACTGAGCCCAGGGCCTTCAGACCTCTTACTTCAGCCAGTGGAGGTAGAGGTCATTAGGTTCAAGGAAAGGTTACACTGAGGAACAGTAAGATGTGAGGGCCCACACCTTCTCCAAGGCCTTGGCAGCCAAAACAGCTGTGTCTGCCCCTCACCCTTAGGCCATTATGACATCACAAACTGTATGGGAGTTAAGGAGAGGGGCTTGGCAGGGAACCACACACTGCTGGATATTGTTCCCAGACCATTATAGGGAGAGGATACTTGGTAGCAAGAGGATGCAGAAAGTTTCCATGAGGCCACAGATCAGTCCTGAGGTCATACAAGAAGAGGGAACTAAAGAAGAACAGTGAGTGCTACCTTCACATGAGTACTAACTACATAAACTATTCTGTGAAAGCAGGTCCCCTGGCCAGCAATGCACAGTCTCCTGTGCCCTGTGGGTGAGCAAACTTCACTTAGAAGTTCTCATTCTTCTTTGGAAACTATCCTTATTCTCCCATCCCCCAACATTGCTCAGGGTCCTCTAAGGCCTGTACATGAGTGCCCCTGTCCCACAAGTGCTCAGTTACCTGTGGGTATTGTGGGTGGACATATTTCCATCACCAGTGATTCCTCTGCACTGAGCACTAGCAACTTGGTACCTTTAGTGAAACTGTGGGTGAGTTCCATTCCGGTTAATGTCAGTACACCATCTTGGGCCTTTTCTTCACATCAAGGTGTCCACACTACTATGAAAATTTAGAGAGATGTGCACACTTCCTCTTTCAAACAATCTCAATAGGTCTTTGATGATTCCATCCAAACAGACTCCTCACAAAACCTGAAAACCCAAGAAAATTTTGAAAGATGTCAATGCCCATAGCACTGAGAACCTTAATATACCATTTATCATCCACCATTTCTGCACACTCAAGTGGCTGAGATCATATGGGTGATGTATCATGCCCAGGATTTCTGATATCTTTTTGAAAAGTGAATGGAAAGCATATATAGTGAATGGAAGGCCTATATTTAAGTATTTTCAGGATCCTTTCTGATATGTCACTGGTTGCTCTCTTTTGACAAGACAGTAGAACTCCTAGACCTTCTGAGTCAGGCACAATGCACAACCTCAAAAGACTATGTGAAATGTAGCCAAGGAAAATTTCCCATCTTTATGAAGGAATTCTTCAGACCTTGGAAATGGGACCATTTTGACCATACCTCATGTCACTAAAACTTTGACCCAAGGGATATTCTAAGAGATTACCAAACTCGGAGCCCTAGAGTGGAGAACCCCTCTCCCAAAGACATCTGTCTCTTCTGGATCCTATAGTCAAGTACCACTCATTTACATTTATTCTGTCTTCTCTGGGATCTGCCCTAAACCTCTTGTCAACCACCATTGCTCAGGGTTCTCTTATTCCTATGGGTGACTGCCACACATGCAGTAGTTCTCTGATTCCTCTGGGTCCTCTTTGTGATAGCCCCTTTCAAAACATGGCTAGCCTTCTTTGTTTAAGATGCTAAGTTCATCTAACTTGCCTTTACTGTGTCTCCTGTGGGTCCTGTGGTTGAGCATACCTCCTTAACAGTGCTTTTCTCTCTTTCTTTTTTCTGAGTCCCCTAACCATTTCTTGCTCACTCTTCTCTTGGTCCTTTTGGTGAGCAACCCTCACCTGACAGTGCTCAGTCTTCTCCGGGTCCTATTCTTAATCTCCCTTCACACACCATTACTTAGTGTCATCTGAGTCCTCTGGTGAGTGCCCCTTGACACAGACGCTAATTTTTACAGGATATTTACTTGGAATGCCACTTACCCTCCATTACCCTGTCTCTTATGTGTCCTCTGGGTGAGTGCCCCTAATATAGCAGTCCTCAGTTATACACTTGGTCTTCTGGGTGAGCACAACTCACCCAGTAGTGTTCATTCTCCTCTGTGCCATGAGCTAAGTTCCCATAGCCAGTCTTATCTCAGCCCCCTCGGGCTCCTCTGTGTTATCATAAGTAGCCTGATATTACTCAGCTTTTTCTGTGTTCTTTCCTAACCTCACCTACTCCACCATTGCTCATGATTTTCTGAGTCCTATGGGTGAGATCCCTCTCCCATCAGTGTTCAGTGTTCTATGGGTCCTGTCCTTAATCTTCCTTCTGCACCAGTATTCAGAATCCTCTGAGTCCTGTGGTTGAGCATCCCTCCTCCACTTTTGCTCAGTCCCCTGGGGGTATTGTGGTTGGGCATACTCCTGCAATCAGTGTTCATTCTTCACTGAGCCCTAGGAAACTTGGTTTTCTTAGTGAAGTGTCTGTATAAGTCCAATTCTGGCTAATGTGAATACACATCTCTGTTTTTTTCTGCATGTCCATATCAACACTACAATTGAAAATTGGAGAGATGTGAATACTTCCACTTTGTAACATTGGTAATAGGCCTTTTTGTGTTGCCATGCAGAGAAGCTATTCAACAAAATCTTAAAACCCAAGACAATATTAATGGATGTGAATTCCCACACAACCAAGGACCTCATTCCATCATGCATCATCCACCATTTCCACACCATTGCTCAAGTGACTGAGTTTTTATGGGTGATGTAGCATGCCCAGGATTTCTGACATGTTTCTGAAGAGTAAATGGAAAGTACTTCAGGATGGAAAGCATTTCAGTATCCTCTTTGTTATGTCACTGGCTGCACTCTTGACAATAGAGGAAACCACCTAGGACCTCTTCAAGCACAATGCAGAGTTTCAAAAAACAGTGTGTAATGTGACCGTGAAAAATTTCCCATCCTCTTTGAGAACTTCTCTAGACCTTTGAAATAGGATCATTCCCACAATATCTGAGATCACTAAAACTTTTACCCAAGGAATACTCTCCAAAAGGCTCCAAAAACTCAGAGCACTATAGGGGAGAAGCTCTGTTCCAAAAGGCCTCCATCTCTCTGGATCCTGTATTCAACTACACATCATCAATTTTTGCTCTGTCTTCTCAGGGTTCTTCCATAAAACTCCTCTCAACCCCCATTGCTCAAGATCTTCTGAATCCTCTGCATAAGCACCCTTCTCCCACCAGTGCACAGTCTTTTCTGGGTCCAGCCCTAAATTTCCACTCATCCATCATTGATTGCTCAGGGTCATCTAAGTCCTATCAAGAGTGGAATTGCACACAGGTTCTCAGTTTTCCGTGAATATTATTTTGGTGTTCCACTTATTCTCCAATGCTCTGTCTCTGCTGTGTACTCTGGGTAAGTGATCCTCATCTAGCAGTGCACAGTATGCTCTGGGAACTCTGAGTGAGCACTTTTCATCCAGTTTTTCTGTCTCCCCTGTGCAATGTGCTAATTTCCCATAGCCAATCTTATCTCACAGTCCTCTAATTCGTGTCTGTGATAATAGGCAGCCTAGCATTGTTCAACCTTTTCTTGGTTCTCTCTTTATCTCATGTACCCCACCATTACACATGATCTCTGTTTAGGACCTCTGAGTCAGGCACAATGCACATCTTTAATGTGTGAAATGTGGCCAAGGACAACTTCCCATCATCATGGAGGACTTCCCCAGATGTTTGAGAAACACCACTGTCCCACCACCTCTGAAGTAGCTAAGACCTTGGACCAAGGGACTCTCTTGATAAGGGTTGAAGGCTGTGAATCATCTTGATGAGCACACGTCTTCCAAGAGAAATCTGTCTCTTCTGGCTCCTGTGGTCAAGTACCCCTCACCTTATTTTGCTCTGACTTCTCTGGATCCTGCCCTAAGTCTCCCCTATCCCGACATTGCTCAGGGTCTTCTGTGTCATATGTGAGAGTTTCCCTCTCCTACAAATGCTCAGTCTTCTCTGAGTCCTGCCCTAAATCTACCCTCACCCATCATTGCTGAGGGTGCTCTGTGTTCTGTGGGTGAGCCCCTTTCATCCACTAATGCTTTGATTCCACTGAGTCCTCTTTCTGATAGCCCCTCTCCAAACATGGCTCAGCTTTATTGGTTTAAACTGCTAAGATTGCCTAACCTGTCTTTACTCAATCTCCATTGGGTCTTGTCTGTGAGCACTCCTTAGCTTACATTGCTCAGTGTTCTGTTTCTTTTTTCTGACTTCTCTAACGATTTCTTGATCTTTCTTCTGTAGGTCCTTTGGGTGAGCACCCCTCATCTAATAATGCTCAGTCTTCTCTCTGTATTGTTCTATCTTCCCCAAGGCAATTCTTGCTCAGACTCCTCTGGGTCCTGTGTGTGAGTGCCCCTCATCTGACACTGCTTAGTGTTCTCTGAGTTATGTCCATAATCTCTTCTATAGCCCTCCCTGGAAAAGGCATAAGAAGGGTCACTATCCTCCTGCCAGGTCCTCTTTTTATCCTTCCATGGATGTGATTCATGCTGATAAGAGTCACTGTCTACCACATGGCCTGTATCCTCATTCACCTGGACTCTTTCTCAGGTTGGTCAGTTGCTCTCTGCAGAAAGTTATGGGGATTGACTGTGGGTTCTCCTTTCCCATGTTTACCTCCAGTGTTTCGGTTCATTACCTCTCTTGTTCTGCTCTGTACCCACTGGGAAGAGCAGCTGTGAGGAGAGCTACAGAAGCCCAGGCTGAGCAGGTATTTCAGGAAAGGATATATGTGGGCTCAGCAGAGGCCCTGCTTGGGTCCTAAGTCTCTCCCTGTTTTGCTCTATGCTCCATAGCCCTCCTGGGACTTCAGAGATCCCCAAGCACCCTCATCTACACCCTACCTGGGATACCAGTGGGTGTCAGTCAACAGGCTCTCTGAAGAGCAGTCTTGAACATATTATTAATTTCCCTGATACTGAGGGTGTGTGACCCATGCTTCACTAATAATCTTAAGACACATTCTTTCCATAGTGTATCTGCAGATCAAGTACTACTCACTACCTCCTTTTGCCTGTTGATTGGACTCCTGAGTCTGTAGTCAGCTAATGGTGGCCATGGACCCACCAGGGAAAATATCAGACTCCTAGTAAGTGTTCACTGCTGTCTAATCAGACAGACTTCCCCCAGAGAGCACTAGCTGCGAATTGAGTAAGGTTCTGCAAAGAATGTTGGTGGATGTCATTTACAAAGAACAGAAAATCAGTTCAAAGTCTCCTTTGTGCAGGACAAGTTGTTGTTCCTGGTTGAATGGATGATTGTTTTGAGTACTGGAAGTGAGTTCCACACATTTCTGCAGCTCTTCACATTGGGATGACTACACAGATACACATTCCTGCATTATTATCTTTTGCTTGATCAATGCATTAAATGGAGCCAATGCACAAAACAATACCACAGCCCATAGCAGGCAATGACTGCCATTTCTATGTTGTAGATACCTCATGCAACCCAGGCTGGACAAGACCAGGAAAGGACATGGAGTAGAGCAGTACCTTGTTTACCTATGAACGTGACTCAGTTAAGTCCAGAGCAGGGGTAATAGAAAGACTGGTGTGCCTGTGAATATGACTCACGTGAGTCCTGAGCAGGTGAGAGAGCCAACAGGGTGCAGGGATCATCAGGTTGCAGGTGGGAGAACAATAGCCCAGTGCCACCTCATTCTGTTCCTGGTTCTGGAGCTCAGGGTGGGCTGAAAGGTTGAAGAGCCCAGCCCTGCCCATGGCCAGGCCTGGTTTCTGCACATAGGTTTGCAGGCACACATGGTGACTAGAGAGGTGCAGCAGAAATGGGAGAGTTTATAGAAGGGATGGCTTTGTCCATAGCCCAGCTGTGGCATCTCATCCAGTCACTGCCTTTCCTTCTCCACTCCAGAGTCCAGGGCTGCTGTCCTCCCCAGGCTCCTCACTTTGCTCTTTTCCTGTGGCCTCCCTAGTGCATACTGTGGGAGGAACTCAAACACATGCTCAGTGCTGGGCTTGGGTTCTTCTTGCTTCCTTTGGACCTGAAGACAGAGCTTTGGAAATCACACTTATCCCCATGCAGAGCAATCCACAGGGACTTTTGGGGAGAGAAAAATCACTGAATTCTGAGTGGGTGGGCAAAGGCACCCACTTGGTGAGACTTGAGAATCCAGCCCTCAACAACAGAAATAAAAGCAGAATTGGGAGTTCAGATGAAACCCTCTTTTTGTGAAAAGTGTTTTTTTAAAAGAAAATTAACAATTGCCCTTGAGGAGGAGTTGAAATGGACATTTCCAAACACACAAGTCCAATGAGCCAGTAGGATGAACTGAAAAAGCTCATTGGAAATGGGACAAGCACATGCCCAAGCCCCAATTTTGCTTCCATGGGTTCACTGATGGAGACAAAACAATCAGAGGAAGCTCTTCCACTGAACCATGTCTAGAAATTGTGAAGCACTTCAAAGGGGAGGAAGAGGTGTTCATGCAGTAAGGTAGGAGGGGCCCAAGAAGCATGCAGAGAAACATGAAAATAATTTTTTAGACAAGGGAGGAAGTGTTCCAGTTGTGAAGAGTGAAGGTGAAGCAGTGGAGGAGATGGACACCCTACAAAAGTCCACAGTGTAGCTGCAGAGAACACCTCAGAAACTGAAGCAGGCACTGGGAGATGGACTCAAACATAGTGGTCCTGACTCTGCACATGTGTGGTTGTGCAGTTTGAACATGGGGTCGTGTGCATTTGTGCACATGTAGGTGATCATGGAAGACTCTGGCATTTCTCAACTGGGTCTCTATGGAACATCTGTTTGTGTGCTGGATGGTAGACAGTGATCCTCCCACATGGGGCTCTGCTCTGGCCACTTGTCTCTTCCTAGATAGCCCTGCACTGCTGACTGCCATACCCTGCATCCCTCTCCCAGCAGGCCTGTAGCTTCCTCTGAAAGTCCCCATCCCTCAGTCCTGCCCAGGTCAAGTCTGCAGGCCAATCCTAAGAGGCCACAACCAGAGAACTGGCACCATGACCCTCAAGTCAAGTTTGGGCACTCTCTGAGCTGCAGGGCTGGCCTCCTACACCAGGCCAGCCAAAACAGTGAGAATGAGCCTCCTTTGGGGTGTTCTGGAGGCTCTGTGGGGAGTCAGACTGTGGAGGTTGCATAGACAGATCAGAGAAGGTGTGCAAGCAGAAAGATGGAGTGAAACCTTTGAAAACTCTCCTCTTAGTGAGCCGTTCACATCAGGTATTTTGTCACAGCAATGGAAAGCTGACTTTCAAACCTTTAACCTGCAATTAGGCTGAGCTAAACTACTCCATTAAAGGCCACCAATACCAGGAGAATCCAGTGGCAGAACAGAGAAAACTTGGAAGCTTCCTGCTGTAGGTTTTGATGGAGGAGCCTCAAAAGACTCTATGTGTTGTCTAGGGTGCTGGGCACAGGACAGGGAGAAAGACTCCCAGGAGGTATTTTAGCAGGTGGCTGTGAGGCCACCTGGTCCTGGTTGAATGATTATTCAAGGTAAAACTGTCTTCTTTACTTTCTTTTGTGGAAGGTGTTTCTGGGCTTGCAGGAAATTTTGCCTTAGCTTTATTACAGAGCAGAGCTGCTTGCTGCCAGCCTTGACTAGGGCTTGGAAGAGGGCTAGAAGCCTCCCCACCACTCTAACTCTTCCTGACCCCTATTCTTGCCTGGACTCTATGCCCCAGGTTCCCACCTTTCAGACTCCTTTAGGCCCTCCTCCTGCCTGGACCCTGTGCCCCAAGTTCCCACCTCCATACTTTTTTAGAGCCCTCCACCACTGCCTGGACCTCATGCACCCCAACCCCAGGGCCCAGACCTGCTTTCTCTTTCCCTGTACCCCACTTCAGCTGAACCTAGATCCCTGCCATGAGAACTCACCCATGTCATGGGGCTCATCCTCAGGCACCACCTGCATCCACCTGGAGACACTGAGGTTCTGGGTCTGGGACTCACTGTGGAAGGGCAAGAAAAAGAAGGAAGTGGAAGACTAGAGGGTCTTGGGAATGACCAGACTCCCCACTGACCTGAGCTGAGCTAGATATTTTTTCCAAGAAACCTCTTTCTCTTCCAACAGAGATTGTCTCCCTTATTCCTATGAAGTCTTTCCCTGCATTCTATTCCAGGGGCTACCATGGAAAGGGAATGAGGGTACTGCCAGGACCTCCGATCTGCTGGGGCTAGGAACAGTACTCTCCACCCACTCTGACTAGCTTGACACCTCAGAAAAGGTCCAGAGAATGCCAGCCTCCCCTCTTGTCCCCACCAACCCTGGACCTTTGGCCAGACACTGGCTGGAAACATGCCTGTTTGTCCCCTGCCAGGCCTGGCCTCCAGGCCAAGGTGGGAATAGAGGCAACAAGGGACTGGGGGTGGGTGAGGCTCAGAAAGCCCAAAGCCCAAAAGAGCAGTTCTGGGGCAAACCAGAGTGGAGGGTGGTCAGGGATGCACACTACAACATCAGTCTGCAGGCACCAGGCCCCTTCCTCCCACTATGGACACACACATGCTCA
The DNA here is from genome assembly GCF_902686455.1 of Sciurus vulgaris. Classification (NCBI taxonomy): domain Eukaryota; kingdom Metazoa; phylum Chordata; class Mammalia; order Rodentia; family Sciuridae; genus Sciurus; species Sciurus vulgaris. The sequence goes on from NW_027632436.1 coordinate 927,489, forward strand.
CTCACTGCTCATGCACACCCACACACACTGTGAATTTTACAGGGAGAAGAGTTTGCCTGTTTCTTTGTTTTTCAAAAGACTGCTCATCAGTTGTGTTGGATGCCTCTCCCTCTTCCTCTTATATTTGTATGTTCTTGTGTGTGTGTTGCTGTCTTTTTTTTTCTGGGGATTTTTTTTCTGTTTTAGTTCTATAAATAGATGACCAGAGTGGGAGCAGAGGTCCCGTCTAGTTGTTTCCACTTGGGATTTGGTTGTTGGTTTGGAGGTTTCTCTCCCCTATTCTATATGAAGTATCATGAAAGCTCTATGGGGCTAGAGTGTGTGTGTGTGTATGTGTGTGTGTGTGTGTGTGTGTGTGTGTGTGTGTGTGTGTGTGTGAAGTAAGGTTCACTGTTACTTGGTTGAGCTATAAGTGAGACTCATCAGCAAAATATCTGCTCTGTTAGCATGAAGTGTCCATATTTCAGCTTCTCTTAGAGAAAGGGGGAGCAGGGACTTGCAATAATATTACTAACATATGTGCAGCCCTTAAATAAGTGTCTGGTGTGTACTTTGACATCTATAACACTAATTATCACCTGTGGAGTGATGGTGGGATCAAGATTTAACATCAGCAACAACAATAAGCAATCATGAACTAGATCAGTCATTAACAAGCAGGGTCTGCTCTGTTATCCACTATGTTAATAATCAAGATATGAATGGATAGTAATTTCATAAACTATTTAATTCTATCAGGGAGTGGAATTATAGTTACTTAATTGAAGAGAAAACATGATTGTAGGGTGATGGAGAGTTTGAAATAATTAAAAAGTGAATAAAGGAGATACTGGAGATAGGTAGCTTATGAAGGCAGTAAAGATGGAGGAGTAAAAGAATTACTAAAAATTATAAAAGAAAGAAAGAGAGGTAGAGGGAACAGGAAAATATGCTTATTAGTAGGTGAAGAGATTGAAGAAGGAAGACGAAGGAAAATAAAACCATGGTACAAAGTAAAAGATGAAAACAAAACAAACCCATGTAAAATTTTGTCCACCAAAATCAAACCAAGATTAAATAATAAATTGGTACAAATGAGAGCAATTAAATAAAAGAAAAAATATATAAATATAAATGGGTATATATATTACATGAATAGAATTACACACACACACACACACACACACACACACATTCACACACACACACGTACAAACCTTCCACACAGAAAGATCTCACAGACACAGGCCCAGGGATATATACACAATCCTACAAAATGGAAAATTAAAAAACGAAAGAAAGAAAATAAAATAGAATATAAATGTAAAAGTAAAAATTGAAACAGGAAAATAGAATAATAGAAAAACTATTCTTAATTGGAAATGGAAAAAATTGCTTGAAAAAAATTGACCAAGGTGGTCAAAACTGTGTTAAGAATGGGTATCTGCTGCTTATGCTGAGGTGCCATTCTTTGCGATTTATTCTGGGAGCTCTATAACACAAATTCAGAGCTGGGGTTTATTGAGTGTATGTCTTTTTCTTTCTTCCCAATATGCCTAGCATTGTGGCCAGGAACCAATACTGATTGTAGTAGTTCTCAGTTTCCTGTTTCCTAGTGTAGGACGGGAGAAAATAGGGAAATGCATGACTAGGACATTCCTGCAATGGGGCTGGTAAAATTTTCCATAGCTGAAATTTGCTCTTGACTGAGTCCTTAAACTATGCTGGTGGGTATTTGAGATTTGGTTCCCAGTCCCCTGTTGCTGGGGAGATGCCAATCTTTGCTGAATGTCTGGGATTTGAATACCTACTGAAATTTCCACTCAGGGTGAAGAGTCCTATCCTTGATAGGCTTCAGTCATCTCTCTGACTGTGGATTACACAAAATCTGATCTGGAGTATAGATGGAACTGCCTGATCTTTCCTGATGCTCATATGGGATTCCAGCCACAAATGTATCTCTTTCTCTTAGGTCTCTCCAGGCTGCATCACCTTGGGCACAGTCGTCTCTGCACCTGTTTCAATGGTACTGGTCCAGATATAGTCTGGTTCCTAAGTAGGTGAATGCTGGCTCAGGCTGACAACTTCCTCTGTGATTTCCCAATCTGCAGTCTCTACTCACTACCACACAGTCCCTTAGAAATTGTTCCCAGCATTGCAGCACTGATTTGGGTTGACTCTCTGCCCCTGGACAATTGATTTTAATCACTTTTCACTCAAAAACTTTCTCCAACATCTCTCGGTTAGTTAAGGTCAGCCTCCCTCTCTATTTCCCAGGTTCCCCCATGCCAATTTTATTTTCCAGGCTTTCCTTATTTCTTATTCTACATTTAAAGTTTTGACTTTCTGTGACTGGTTATTTTGCTGCCCAGTGCTGAACTTCAGTGAATGCCTTTGTTCAGCCACCTTGCTGAGGTACACTCTTTCCACTTCTCAATCTTGGCTTGAGGACCTGATAAGTCCAACTTCCTCTATGCTTCCATTTTTCAGTCCCTCCATGTCCCTATATTTATTTGTATTTGACTATTAATCTGCACTTATTTACTATGAAAAAAGTGTGATAATCATTCATTAGTTCAGTATTTACTGAGCACCAGCTCTAGGCCAGGCACTTGTAAGTTAGCAATTGACCATTGGATGGTTTTCCAGAATTGTGTTATAGGTCCTTAAACCACTGCAATGTCTGGTGGAGAGCAGCAGGAATGTGGTGATAACTTGAAAGAGGGAACAGAATATGGCACTTCCAGAGGGTACACCCCTGTAAAGCTAGGAGTGTGTAAATACTGAAAAAGAAAATGGAGAAATAGACAGGATCCTAGTCTTAAAAGAATACCATACACCATATATGGAATTTCAACTTTATCTAAATGTTCTGTGATGCCAGGAAATACTTAATGTAAGCCTATGAGCTAACCATCAGATTCACTGCATGAATTAACAAACTAGTAACTGTTTTGCAGGTAATAGAAGAAGCCAGGTAAGAATTTAGGGGAATATGCAGGCACTTTGAAGACATAAAAAAGAAGAACCATGAGAGAAGGGTCTTAAGAATTGGTGGGGAATTTCAGATGCCAGGATGTCTACAACCACAAAAACACAGTTCCATGAGGATACCTTCATAGATAAATTAGAAACCAGTGTGGACACATAATCTGTGTCCTGAACTCTCCTGTGTTGCTGTTAGACATTCCCCTTGTTCATTTTTATTAGAGCCTCCTGGATGTGCCCCTTGTTGAACTGATTATTCCAGGTTCCTTGAAATAGACAGCATTCACAAGATCCAGATTGCTGGCTGCATCCCTGAACTCTTGCCCTGGCCCGCAGGACATCAACGGGTACCTGGAGGTGGGTGTGGGGATTGAGTGAGACAAGAGACATAGGAAATGGAGACAAGACAAAAGCCTGATCAAGTCTCATTTATTAGAGGAATAAACACAGTTAATATAAAGTACAACAACCAATCAGAGGAAAGCGCGCGAAGGCAAGACTAGTCTTGCGCCAGAACTCCAATAAGGAAGTGTAGTTGGCCAATCATGAAGCACCATGCAATCTAGTCTGATGCACCTGGTATAGTCTGACAGGTGTGTAAACAGGTAGAGGCATGCCCCACCAGCATCCGGCAGGCGCCATCTTAGCTCAGCATGAGGAGAGGCAGTGGGCGTGACCATGATTCATGGCACCTGACCATGAGCCAAGGTGCGTGACCTTGAGGCAAGGCAGGGCGCGTGATCTGCCGACTCCAGACAAACTGAACTTTAAGCAAAAGGAAGAATTACAGAAATAGTGAGCTAACAGAGCCTGCTGAGGAGTGACTCAGGGATGATGTGCACATACTTGAAGGGACAGGTATAGACAATTTCTGTCCCCTGTTGAAGGAGGAGTATTTGTGCTTCACATAAAGAATTTTTCTAGCTCCACATAAATAGCACAAGACTAAAACAAAGCAAAAATTTTAAAAAATCTTTAAAAGTTCTGACAAGAAAAATATCAGATTTGAATAAAACCCATAAAATTAATGAGTAGCTATTAATAGGTGCAGAATGAATTCATAGCACAGGAGATACAAAAAAAGATTGGTGATAATAAGTTAAAGAAAGAAACAAGGAACTTTAAAAAATAGGGCTTGCAAGCTTGTAAATTTAAATTGATATATGTGAGGAAGACAAATATGTTTATCCTGATTTGAATATTACAGAAATTGTATATGTAATTAAAATACTGTGTGTCATCCCATAAAATATATCATTTTTGTTTTTGTTATCTGTTTCTCATTCTGGTCTGAATGAAGACCAAAGCTGCAAGAGCTACAAAAATCGCATATGTGGAATTTGAAAAAAAGAGGCCCTGGTCTGCTCCAGGTCTTCCAATGTGGCTTCCTGCAGTGCTGACAACATTGCAAATGGGCCCCATCCAAAATAGTGGTATGCATTGCTACAGAGTCCCTGATATATGTCCAGCGAAGCTGGGAACTGAATGTTTCATTGTAATTAGTTAGAGTGGAATTTAAATAGCTACAGATGTGTAGCAGGTACCACAGTGGATGGTTCAGGTTTAGATGGTGAGTAACTAAAAAGCTCAGAGATACAGCTTTTGCCTAATATTAATGAGACCCTGTGTTCAATTTCCAGTACCACAAGGAATTTAAGCAATTTTGCTAATATATTCTATAAAATAATAAGGATGTTGGTGAAAACTTGCATTCTGCCACATTATGTTGAAGATACACTGGGATAGCATCCAAATCTTTTTTTGAAAATTATACACTTTAGTTTGGGGAAACTATTCTTATAATACATGATTTTATATTTATCATTTAGTACAGCATGGAATCAATAATGCAACACAGGGCTATAAACACAACTTCCTTGATTTATTAACTGTGAATCCTTAAGAAGGGACTTGCATTTCTATGCCTCTTGCTGTCCTTTGCAAATCAGACTCCTGTAGGTGCACATCAGAGGGTTCCTTTGATGTCAAGATGAATTAATTTTGTTACTACTACTTTACCTGACATTAGTGAGCTCTCAGGACAAGGGGTGCCTCATGTATCATATCACTTTATTGAATATTCTCATAATTCATACTTTGCCAAATTTACTGCTTTGTTATGAAAAAAAATTTAATCTTTCCATCTAAGAAAAGAGTCTGCAAACAAAGTGGTCACTTACATATAGATAACTGAGCAAAATTGGGGGTGAATTTTACAACTATCAAACATATAGAAAATAACTATGCTATTTAAGTTATTCTCATATAAACAATTACTAAGCAAACTAAAAAAATATCTAATTATACAATGTAGTTGGTATTCGATTCTTGACACATTGAATTAATGAGAAATAATTAAGAAATATTTTATTGTAAACAAATAGGGTACAACTTGTTTCTCTGTACATGAAGTAGAGGCATACAATTCGTGTTATCATATATTCACATAAGGAAGAAATATTTCTAATCACTGTATTTTATATAGCAATATTAAAATAAAGATTTTTAATATTGATGAATTTCTTAAAATAATCAATAAAAAAGAAAAGAATTAATCAACCAATATTATACATTGCATGAATTATATTTTTTTAATATATAGAGGAGGGAATGGTGGTCAGATATCATAAACCTGTATGAAAGATCAATGGAGTAGAAGAAAAATATGGAGATGGACAGAGGGAATAGGGATAGGAAAGGGGAGAAATTACTGTAAGATTTGTCATAATTATGGTACATGCTTGAATAAATATGTCACAGTAAATTTCACTTCTCTGTATATCTATTAAGTTCCCAAATAAATAAATAAATGAGTGAGAGGAAAATTAGTAAACTACAGAAAGAGGTATGGGGAAGGGAATGCAGAAGACAGCAGAGGCTTAAATGAAATAATTAAAATTCCATATACATATGATTTTATCAAAATGAACCCAACTATTATATATAACTAAAATGAAGGAATAAAAGATATATGATAATAAATTTGTAGATAGATAGACAGATAAATAAAATGTGACCAGGACAACAGTACCTACCGCAGTTTTGTCCTGAGAAGTAACAATATGGTGACTAGAGAAGCACTGGTACCTGGGTCTACTTTTTGTCATTGTGACTAAAATACCTGACAATAACAACTTAGGGGAGGGAAAGTTTACTTTGACTTGCAATTTCAAAGGTACTGGTCCATGGTGAGCTCACTCTATTTTTCTGGACCTGAGATGAGGTAGAACACCTTGGTAGAAAATCAGACAGAGTGGGGAAAGGAGGTATGACACATGTGGCTGTCCTACACAGAGTGCACATGCATCTGGGCCTACATCAGGTCCTTTGTAGACCCAACATAATAACCAGGAGGCAAGTTATGGGTGGTAGAGAACTGGGAAATGTGATTGGATATAACCATGGTCCAGGTTGGTGGGCCTGGGCAGGAGACTTTTGACTCCTTCTCCAATAAAGAACTCTAGGAAGAAGGATGTTTAGACATAATTTAGACTGAGTGGAATATATACTCCTGTTGATGTAGCTCTCTATCTCGTGCAAGAACTGGAAATGATAAATTCCCCTAATAAAATTCATGAAAATAGAAATTAAAGATTTACAACATTAACCTGGTATGGTGGTGCATGCCTATATAACCAGTGATTTCAGAGGATGAGGATTTCAAGTTTGAGGTCAGCCTACACAATTTAATTAGACCACCTCAAAAAAGGGGGTGCTTAGAGATATAGCTAAGTGGTTATGTGTCCTTGTGCGCAATCCCCACTACTGAAAAAAATGCTAAAAAGATTTTAAATAATATACATCATAAGTATTTTTATGCAAATTTTCACCCAATATTTCTCTCAACTGACTGGTGGAAGTGGTGGGACAGGGTAGTCCCAACTCATGTTATCACTGTTTCTAATGATACCATGTTGGGCAGGTGGAGGATTTGGACACTGAAAAGATGAGTTGGGAGCGGGAAGGAGATGCCCCCATTTCTGTGCAGCAGCTTCAGCAAATGTGACATTTGTATTCTAATCCTAATGAGCAACCTCTCTGAGGTCTGAGGAGAGCACACAGAGAAAAAAGTGAGGATAAGATTAAGATATAGACAATACTGGAGAAAAGGCTGGAGGACAACAGATAACTCATAAAATGCACTGGCTTTTCCTGTATTTCCTGAAGCTCCTCCTCCCACACCTAACAAAACAGTTTCATGCCATCCTACCTGCAGACATAACCATCAAAACTCCACAGAAAACTGATGGGAATGGCAGAGCCTGGAAGCCAAGAGTAGAGGAAAACATTCAATGAAAAGTGCATAGACCGAGTGAGTGTGGATTCCAGCACTAGCTGCCAAAGAGCTGTGACAACCAGAGCTGTGACCTGCCCCCAAGTGTTTAGAAAATCAGGAATGATTAACCATATTTGGGAATCACAGGGACAGGTGGTAGGTGGAAGAAAAACCAGAAAATGCAGAACCACTGCCATCTGCTGGATAGAAAGAAAGTGAGTCTCTCCCCCGACTCACTTTTTTCTCCTCCTCACTTTTCCACTCTCCTTAGCGCATGCCCTTTTTCTTTCCTTTCTCTTTTCCTCTCATTTTATCTCTTACCCTGCAGGGAGACACTCTGCTAAATAAACTCCCTTATGTGATTTCCCGTGTCCGGCGTGGTTTTCCTGGGTTTTCTTACACCTATTGCGTATAATAGGCCTCTTCGCAGTTCTCTTCCAACGTTTTTAATATTGTTGTATTCCGACCAAAGAAAAGATGTCAATTACATGTGCTAGTTGGGGTGCGCAGTTTGGGGTCCAGGTCCTTGTGATACCACCGTTTACTGGTGACAACTTCTGCTCCTTCTCATATTAAAATTTGAACACCAGAGAAATATACCAAGGCAAGCATACTAAGCTGGTTTTATTTAAAGGTAATAATACAGACTTCTCCCGGGAGGAAGAAAGGGACCATGGCTGATGTTCTAAAGTCCCAAGAAGTGAGTGCACCCTACATCTTTTATAGGTTAAAGTTTATTTTGTTCTCCAGTTCTCTCTCCCATAATCTCTCCTTCCTGCCTATGTGACTAGGCCTGGTTTTGCATTAAGTGAAAATTCAGGGGCAGGGGAAGGGCCTAGGTGGCATTAATTAGCAGCTCCTTGTTTGCAGTCCTTGATAAAGGCAGGTAAATTTGATAATCAATGGGCTCTGCAGATCTTTGGCATTCCATTCTCCCAGGGCAGTCTCCAACTGCCAGAGGCAGATGTCTTTCATGGCCTTCATTTCCTGGTTTTGACCCGATTGGATCACCTATTTCTACACTAACTGCCTATCCTTAATTCTGGCTTCACTTTGTTACTGACAGTGAAAGTGAAAACATCATTCTGTGGGGTAGAATAGAATGGACTGAGCAAGAGAAGCTCAAGTCTCCCCAATCTGCAAATTTGTCACACGTGCTGACAGTGAGGTATTTCCTTCCCTTTACAGATCTGATTGGGCTCACCCCATTTGCTCCCATTGTTTTTCTAGTAACACATGGTTAGAATAATGTCCAAAATTCTCCCATTGGTTACGTTAAAAAGCAAAATAAGAATACTGCCCACTTTGTCCTCATTGGTTATTTTATAGTGCCAAACCTGAGGTGGGAATTGCCATGCGATAAGTCCTTAGAGGCAGGAGTTGTTCACAGCAATGGAACTTCTGGTAAATAAGGATGAGATGACTCATCTTCCTGGCTCGTCTTCCAGTGGCATTGTGCTGGTAACCTGCTCACCATCATGGAGTACCTGAACTCTAACATCTACAAGCTAGGAAGCAAAACAAAGTGATTTCCATTGTTATATTTTCCATTTAAAAATGAAACATTCCTCTTACTGTGAGCTCCCTCCAAACTACCGGCGGTGAATTTACCCAATGAACACCCCCACTAGTGTTTATTCTATTTTATGAAGACCTTTGGCCCAAAGGGACAAAGAGAAAAAAAGGACAGTGGGGGACCCTGGGCCACCATCTGATTCTCTGGTATCCTGAGATTGGCTGGGTTTTACCCAGACACTGCTGGATTTCACAAAGCACCATCCCACCTGGGCTGTCCTGGGTCCAGCAGGTGCGGCCACGGCCCCACCTCATGATCCCCAGAGTGCCAGCCATTTCCTGGGAAGCGGGGTGCAGACGCGCACTCTGCTGAGGCAGTGGCTTTAAGCGGTGGTGTTGCCAGGGGGCGCTACTGGCATGGGTCCTCCTGGCGCAGGGTGGGTGGTGATGGCTCCTTCTGTAATTCAGCACTGCTTGAGCAGCTGCATGCTTTCAGCATTCACATGGACAGAGCAATTTGGTTCAGCTTCAGGGTGAGAGGTCTGCTGTAGAGCAGCTGAACTTGCACCAAAGAGCTCTTCCTGGACAGGATCCAGAAGGTACTGTGCACTCCATGCAACCCTTGCTTTCTGTGACCATTCGCCTTCAGATCATGCTGGGGTTGAACTTTGTCACTATCCTCAGACCTTATGGACAAGAAGAACTGAGTGGGGCAGAGCATGCTAAAACTCAAGTTTTCGGGTATGCACTGAGCCTGATGAATGAAAGCTACACCGGAGCTTTTACAGAGGAGGAACTCTGGGAAACATGGTTTATATTGTGTTGCAGCCATTTCTTATTAGGAGAACATGGGAAAGCACAGGGATGATGATTGTAAGCTCATGATCCACAAATGACAGATGCTGAAGACAGGATTCAGACCTCAGATCAGCAAGCTTTCCTTTATTCTTCTGCAAAGTCAATGGATCAGGCATGGGAGGACCCATTTTCTGGGTATGGAGGTGGCCTGTGGGTTACAGAAGGAATCTGGGTTTTATAGTTTTGAAGATTTTGGACTTGCGGATTGCACAGTCAGGGACTTAATTTTGCTGGTTAAATTTTAACTTAGGATGGTAGTTGTAAAAAGATTAAAATTCCTTATTATCTGGGAAAATAGGAGTTCAAATCATGAGGGAAGAGTCCTCAAATCTTGCCCATTGCTTTTCTTTCTCTGAAATCCATTGTTTACCAGAGTTTTGATAATATTCTGTGCCTCCATTTAGGACTACTTTGATGTGGGGAAATGTCAAAGTCCAAAGCCCTGCATTCAGTATCCTCCCCTTTCCTTCAGAGCCCATTGTTATTAAGAAGAGATTTACTGGGAGGTTAATGCTTGACTAGTTTCCCCTCCCTTCTACAAGGTGCATGTCTCTTTAATTTTCTTAGGGAGCTATCTTGTAGGAATATTATTTTCCATCACCCTTTGTTGAGGAAATGACAAGATGGCACTCAGAAAGTAGGAAAAACCTGTTTATTTTATGCGAGCGGTCGCAGAGAAGTTTAGCACTCCAAAACTCTAAGCCCTGATCCACAGTTTCTCACAAGAATTATTTGTTATTTGATGTCATCTTAGACCCATCCTATCTTTGGAGATTTTTCTTCTTTAAAAAAAAAAAAATCCTAATCTATGTGACTGAAGGTCTCATGCATTATCTCTAACATAAAGTGTGCTCACAGAAAAGAAGAAACATCTCCTCTCACAGACATCTATTACATTTAAGGAGGAATTAGTTAGACTCTTAGTGCAGTTATTTATTGGTCAATTCAACTTCCTGTAGAAAGGCTAAGAGAGGGGAGGGGAATTGGCTCCTTCCCCAGGTACCAGACTCTGACCATAAGTTTTTTGTAATTTCATTTTACAACCAGGTCTGGTTTTGCCATCACTCCTTCACTCAATAAACGTGGAGAAAATGTTACCTGCTTATTATGGGTGAAAAAAATGAAAGTAGTGAGAAATTAAGCAATTTGCTGATATCCCTGCAATTTGTATGTATGCTTATGCTTGTTTTGATACCGCTGTTTACCAGTGACGAGTTCTGCTCCTTCTAATGTTAAAGATTGAACACAAGAGAAGCACACCAAGGCAAGCATATTAAGCAGGTTTTATTTAAAGATAATAATACAAATTTCTTCCGGCAGGAAGAAGGGGGCCATGGCTGATGTTCTAAAGTCCCAAGAAGTGAGCCCACCCTATATCTTTTATAGGTTAAGGTCTCTTTTGTTCTCCAGTTCTCTCCCCCCTTATCTCTCCTTCCTGCCTACGTGACTAGGCCTGGTTTTGCATTAAGTGAGAAGCCATAGGCAGGGGGTGGGTCAAGGTGATTCAGGCAGGTAAGGGCCCAGGGGGCATTAATTAGCAGCTCCTTGCTTGCAGTCCTTGATAAAGGCAGGTAAATTTGGTAATCAATGGGCTCCAGAGATCCTTGACATTCCATTCTTCCAGAAACAATTTCCAACTTCCAGAGGCAGATGGCTTCATGACTTCATTTCCTTGAATTGACACGATTTTCTATTTCTACACTAACTATCTGTACTTAATTCTGGCTTCAGTTTTTTTGTACCAGTGATTGAACTCAGAGGTGCTTAACAACTAAGCCATATCCCCAGCCCTTTTTAATATTTTACATAGAGACAGGGTCTTGCTGAGTTTCTTAATTCTTCACTAAGTTGCTGAGGCTGGCTTTGAACTTTCCATCCTGGCTTTACCTCAAGCTGCTGAGATTACAGGCTTGTGTCACCATAACTGGCAACCTTGCAATTAATTAGCAGAAAATCAAGGGTGAAACTCAGGGCTAATGTTAGTCATGAGCCTCTTCATAGTACAATCCTCATTATTTTTTATGTATAGGAAGCTGAGCCAAACCAAGAATAAACCCGTTTGAGAAAGGAGATTGATGTAGGAAGTCAAGTCTTTCACCTAATTTCTGTAGCTAAAGCACCCTGTGAGATTTGCTTTCAGGTTTTTCAGTGGGTCTTGTCTTTCTTGTTTTCCCTTTGTCTTATTTTACTGTGATGGAGCTTTTTGCTTAAAATGTCTTTTTAGTAAATGTTCAACATTTTTTTCTAATTTCCCTAACATAGCAAAGATGAACTTAATGAAATGAATTCATCTGAGGTCCATGAAAAATTTCTTCACTGAAGGAAGTATGTATGGTTCTCTTTGGCATTGCCAATTCCCATTGTAAGTGTGATTGCATTATATTGATATTATAAATAGCATATATAGAGAGGCTGCCCTCTTCTTTATTGTTAATGAAGTAGAGATAATTTCTAGTCATAACAATTTGCTTTAAGGATCATACCAATTGCTATTATTGAAAGATATGTACGATCCCCAGCACCACAAAAATAAATAAATAAGTAAATAAATAAAGGAAAAAAAACCCAGAAAGATATGTAGTTCAGTATTTCTCCATGGTTCCATGGTGAAGCACAATTTTTAAACAATTCCAAACTGTTGTAGAATAATATTCATATAAAGTACAATAGAAATGAACACATACAAACATGAGATGAAAACATCCAAGATACATACAATGCAAATTATATGTTGGTTTGTGTGGCATTCATTATAAGATGCTGTGCCTGATTCTAAAGGTTGAATCTGAATATCTGTGCTGAACTTTCTATGACCCAGGCATAGTCTATAGCAACCACACCTACTGTCAACATGTGGAAGGACACCCCCCTAGTGTTGCTCCCTGTTGAGCAACAAGGTCCCATGTATCTCCTTAGGGCCTGCCCAAAGGAGAATATGGGGCAAAGCAGGATGATGAGTGTGGACGGCTAAAGAACCACACCAGAGCCGAGAGGTCTGTCAGCGCACGTGGTGAAGCAGGAACTCTATTGGGGAGGTTACACAGGTTTTATGTAGGATGGAGGCTAGGTGGGAGCCAATTAGCTTAAAAATTAACAAGGCATGGGAGATTCATGCAGGGAAGAGTTCCATAGGACTATATGGCAAGCACGAGTTGATCACGTTCGCAGAACTGCTACTAACCAAACCCTGACAGTAGGAGGTGGAGATAAGCAGGCCAAACAGGGAGTTACACATAACTGGTTGCTGGGTAAGAACATACCTCCCAGGTTTCAGGGGAGGGCAGCAGTGCAGGAGGTCTGAGTAAACTGTTAGTGAGTGTAAGGCCCCCAAAAAGGAAACCCCAACTCTGTCCCATGGATCCACGGCAACCCCAATCAACCGCAGGAGGCATCACTTGATGCAAACCGCAAGAGGTGTTTATTCCAGCGCGCTGGGACCCAACTCGAGGAGTCGAGTCCCTAGCAGAAAATCTTGTAGGTTTATAAAGGCAGAGACCACACATCGGGAGGGGTCGCACATGAAAGGGAAAAGGGGGACAAAGCTGCCGGGAAATTTCAAAGGGGGTCTGGGTTTGCTGATAACATACAACATGTTTCACAATGTTTTACAACAGGGCGTAGATTCTGGTCAATAGTTTCTGGTAATCCTACTGTTTGAGCACTATCTGGCTATCAGGCTCAATTTACTCTTTTACTCTCTGTTTGGGGCTGTTTTCTGGAACAGCTTTAAGGGCTTTGTTCCCATTACTGGGAGGGAAACCTTAGGGAGTGGAGATGACTGGGAGGGTGACCTTAGGGAGTTAAGATAACTGGGAGGGTGACCTCAGACAGCTTAAAAAATGTCCATTCTTTCACCTTATACCCCTAGAATGTGGAGACCCTCCCATAGGATGTCTGGCCAGACCTTAGCAGGGCAGTTGTTCCCCTCGAGGCAACTGCCTGAGTGATTTTTGATGGTAAATTAATAGCTCTTCCCCAACACTTAAAATTCCAATGAGTTTTTATTTATTTTTAGGTTATCTATCAATATTTGCCCTGTGGTGAATTAAAGCTGAGAATTTAAAAAACACTACACTCACATAAAATATTGTGTACATATTACGTGTTAACATACATAAAAGTGGCATTGTTGTAAAGATCTGCAAACCTTGAAATTAGAATACAGTTGGATTCCCCTCTTTCTGTATTTTATGTTCATCTTTTGTCATGTAACCTTTGGGAAATTCAACTATATACTCTTAGGAGAACCTGAATGAAAAAAGGGAAATAACATTTTGCTATTAAAATAAAATAGCTTTGAACTTGTGGTACCTAGAAGAAACTCTGGTCTTCCAGGATCTACCTTGACAACACTGCTCTATGTTATTACATTTTAACATGCTCTATTGTCCACAGTGACTTGTTTGTATATAAATATCTTTTGTTATGTTGAAATATTTGTTTTGTTCTTGTGGTTATCTTGTAAAGATAGAAAGAGCCCGTACCTGTGTAAACAAAAGCCTCTTCCCTAATTGCCCTCAAACCCCTCATAAAAGCTGCAAAGAATCTTCACCTCTTATCCGTAAAGGCCAGGCAGCTGACCTTGCCAGTGCCAAGGCAAACTTAAAAGATAATGATAACACTCTCGGAGACTCAGAACTTAAAATACATCATATATATAATTTTATGTCAGCCAATTAAAAAGAACACTGTAAAACTTTTCGCCTTTCATTATAAATAGGCCTGTTGAACAAAGGCTCGGGGCCTCTTAGCATCACCGGGTTACCGTGTGCGCAGAGGACCAGGCTGGAGTTTGCCAATAAATGGCTCTTTGTTGCTTGCATTGATCGTGGTCTCTGGTGGTCTTTGTGGGGTCTCGAGCCGCTGGGCATAACATATGGGGGCTCGCCTGGGATACCCCAAGCCCACCTAGACACCTGATCATAGAGTCATAAGTGACATCATTGGCCGGTGAGTAAGGCATTGCCGTATTTCTGTCTGGATTGCCTGCAGGTTCTGGTTCTGGGCTGGCAAAGTCCTGGCGGACGCGCTATAGGACCCCAGCAGGGTCTCGGGAGACGTCCCCTCGACCCATCTGGGCAGCCTTTGTGCTGCATCTGGGTGACTTTGTCGTGTCTCGGCGGCCTTTGTGTTGTGTCTGGACTTTTGTTTTGTCGACAAAATACCAACTAGCCAATTGTAATCTAGCGCGAATACATATATGTCTGTCTGTTTGTGCATTTGTGTATTGTCCTGTATGGTCTTTACTCTTGCCTCCTATTAAAATTCTTCGGTGTGTTAGTCCACTACTGTTCTGTTTCTCATTCTTAAACTTCTCATCTCCATTCTGGAGGAAGACGGGTCTATAAATCTCCGGACGGAGAGGAGAAATACTAGCCAATGGTCAAATTCACTTCATCCTTTTGGAATTATACAGGAAACAGGATTTCAACCGGATAGACAACCAGCGGAGGCTCTCTGCTGTAACGACATCTCCAACCCACGCTGGCGTCATCTGATCAGATTTCTTTTTTATCTAACCTTTACATTTCTCCTCCTCTCCATAGTGGGATATCTAGTTGCTGTAGAAATGGGCCAAACTCAGAGTACCCCTTTGGCCATAGTAGTCAGCCACTTTGGGGAGGCTCAAGCCAGAGCATACATTTGTCAGCTGAGATCAGTAAAAAAAAATGTGTAACCCTTTGCAGGTCGGAATGGCCCACCTTCCAAGTGGGATGGCCCCCAGAGGGAACCTTCAACCTTCCAACCATCCGAAAAGTCAAGAGAAAGTCTTCCAATCAGGGAAAATTGGCTACCCAGATCAAATTCCATATATTCTGACCTGGGAAAGCTTAGTAGACAGTGACCCTCCAACCTGGCTTTCTCCCTTCCTACCGCCACTGCCCTCCCCCACAACTGAAATGCTTGCCCTAAAGAAGTTAGGCTTCTCAGAAAAGCCCACAGCTCCTCACCCCATTCTCCCAGAGGAAGATTCAGACCACCGTTTCTCTAACCCCCCTCCGTATATGCAAGCCCCTATTCCTCCTCAGGACCCAGGACAGGAGGCTGCAGAAGAAAGAGAAGCTGCTGCAGCTGGAAATGAAGAAGAAAGAACTGGCTCGGGAGGGCCGGCAAGGAGAACGCGAGGCCGAGTTCAGCGGGCAGCCTACCCCTCCCAACCAGAAGCTCCAGATTCTACGATTGCTCTGCAGCTCCGAGAAACTGGGCCACCAGACAAAGCTGGCAATACCCGGCTTCAATATTGGCCCTTCTCTACGAGCAATTTATATAATTGGAAGAATGAAAATGCTAAGTTTTCTGACAATCCTAAAGACTTAATTTCCCTTTTAGATAGTGTCATGTTTACTCATCAGCCTACTTGGGATGACTGTCAGCAGTTACTCCGGATCCTGTTTACGACCGAGGAGCATGAAAGAATCCAGATGGAAGCCAGAAAGTTGGTCCCAGGAGACGATGGACAGCCCACTGTAAACCCTGACATAATTAATGCTTCTTTCCCCTTGTCCAGGCCGCCACAAGATGAATGGGACTACAATACGGCTGAAGGTAGGGAGAGACTCCGGGTTTATCGCCAGACTCTAATGGGGGGTCTCGGGCTGCAGCTCGTAAGCCCACCAATTTGGCCAAGGTATACTCAGTAAAGCAAGAAAGGCAGGAATCACCCTCAGCTTATTTAGAAAGATTAATGGAAGCATTTAGACAGTACACTCCTATGGATCCAGAGTCACCCGAGAATCAGGCAGCAGTTGTGATGAGTTTTGTTAACCAGGCAGCACCTTATATAAGGTGTAAGTTACAGAGATAGAGGATTTAGAAGGGAGAAGTATTCAAGACTTAATGAGAATAGCCCAGCGGGTATTCAACAACAGAGATGCACCAGAAGAAAACAGCTTAGGGCTACTAGGGAAATGACTACAGCATTAGCAGTAGCAGTGCAGGGCGGGAGGACAGAGAAAGAAAGAAACAGACTCCCAAGCAATCGGCCACCACCTGGGGACTCCAGGGCACATGAGCTGGATCAGAATCAGTGAGTCTACTGTAAGGAGGAAGGTCATTGGGCTAGGAATGCCCTACAAAAAGAAACCACAGATCTAGAGATGGTAGAGGAACGACTAGGAGATCATAGGTCCTGGTCACCCGAGATGAAATGTACGATTAGGGGCGACAGGGTTCGGAACCCCCCCCGAACCCAGGGTAACTCTGAAAGTGGAGGGGACTCCAGTGCAGTTTTTGGTGGATACAGGAGCTCAATATTCAGCTTTGACTGACCCTCAAGGAAAGATTTCAACAAGGGCCTCGTGGGTACAAGGAGCTACGGGGATTAAAAAGTGCCCCTGGACGACCAAAAGAACAGTAGACTTGGGTCCCACTCATTCTTAGTCATACTGTTGAGAACAGGGTGATATCTGTGCAGCTAGTTGTCTTAATTACCAGGATGCAGGCAGTTGCGACTGCTCCCTCAAAAGCCAATACAGCGCAAACAGGACTGCTGGGCCCCCATGCTTATCGAGGTCGTTAAGAAATTTGCCTGAGAAATGTGCAGCTGCCTAGAAACCTTATCTATCAAGGACAGGGGGCCTAACTGCAACTCATCTCCTGCACAGTTCACCCCTTCCCTCCTCCCTTCTTCCTCTAGGGCCGTTCAGTTCTGGTGGGACCCAATGAGAATCAAATAGATTGGCAGGACCCAACCAGAGGAGGACTAATGTTTAGCTGTTCAAATGTTAACCAATTAAAAAGAACACTGTAAAACTGTTTGCCTTTCCTTATAAAAGCCTGCTGAACAAAGGCTCAGGGCCTCTTAGCATCACCGGGTTACCGTGTGCGCAGAGGACCAGGCTCGAGCTTGCCAATAAATGACTCTTTGTTGCTTGCATTGATCGTGGTCTCTGGTGGTCTTTGTGGGGTCTCGAGCCACTGGGCACAACATATGGGGGCTCGTCCGGGATACCCCAAGCCCACCCAGACACCTGATCATAGAGTCATAAGTAACATCATTGGCCGGTGAGTAAGGCATTGCCGTATTTCTGTCTGGATTGCCTGCAGGTTCTGGTTCTGGGCTGGCAAAGTCCTGGCGGACGTGCTATAGGACCCCAGCAGGGTCTCGGGAGACGTCCCTCGACCCATCTGGGCAGCCTTTGTGCTGCATCTGGGCGACTCTGTCGCATCTGGGCAGCCTTTGGGCTGCAATCTGGGCAGCCTTTGTGCTGCATCTGGGCGACTCTGTCGCATCTGGGCCTTTGTTTTTGTCGACAAAATACCAACTAGCCAACTTTGATCTAGCGCGCTATATGTCTGTCTGTTTGTGTATTGTATGGTATGGTCTTTACTCTTGCCTCCTATTGAATTCTTCATTGTGTCAGTTTGCTACTATTCTCACTGTTTCTCATTCTTAAATTTCTCATCTCCAATCTGGAGGAAAACGGGTCTATGAATCTCCTGATAGACAGGAGAAATACTAATCAATGGTCAAATTCATTTTATCCTTTTGGAATTATACAGGGAATAGGCTCAGGTGACTCCTAAGACTTTCCTCCTGAGTCACTTCTCGAGGTCTGTGCCAGAGGAAAGAACTTCAGTGTGAACACCTAAAGGAGGGTAAGTTTGCTGCACTCTGCTCCATGGAGTAGCCAATCTTCTCCAAGATCTACTTCGAGTGAGATAAATAAGCTTCTCTCTTCATGCACCCCACATCTGTTTGAGGTGCTGGTTTCTGTCTTCATTTTTGGAGGGTAAAATGGGCTACACAATACTCCTGCACATCCACTCCCTCCTGGATGCTCCCCTTCCCTTGCTGGTCAGATATAGGAATCCAAACTGTAGGAATAAGACCTGGGACAATTAGTATGGAAATGCCCAGGTTCCCTTTGTTTGCATAGTTGCCCGTCACTAGTCTGTCCTAAGCACCTCTTTGTTTGTCGGAGGATGGGCTCCCTTTGTCC
The DNA here is from genome assembly GCF_902686455.1 of Sciurus vulgaris. Lineage (NCBI taxonomy): Eukaryota > Metazoa > Chordata > Mammalia > Rodentia > Sciuridae > Sciurus > Sciurus vulgaris. The sequence continues at coordinate 946,047 of NW_027632436.1, forward strand.
TCCCTCAGGTCCCCTATTCTTAGGCTTAGGGATACTCATTGCAGGGTACTTTACAGTCCTTCTCCTTGTTCCTAAGAGATTTGTTTACTCCAATCCCCCTAGGCGGAGAGCTCAGCAGCTCTATTCTCCAAAAGTAGTGGGAATAATGTTTTGTGATTTTCTGCATTCAAACCTAACCCGATTTCTCAACCAGGAAAAAAGGGGTTAAAAAGTCCTGGGCAATCCCTCCCTTCCCCCTGCCTGGCCTTGCTGAAGTCTGCATTGGAATGTGAACTGTAGCAGTTTCAGTGGGAGAGGGGGGAGTAACCTGAAAAAAAAAAAAAAAAAAAAAGAGGCGCGTTTTAAACTCCTGGGCTGCTACACAGATCTAACTCATTCTCTAGGATTCTTGTTTTGTTTTGTTTTTCTTTAATGCTGTATTTCTGAGCTCATAATTTTGATCCTACATACCTAGGTTAATGATTTTTTTTGTTATCAGTTCTATTTTTATCCAACTCTAGAGTTATTTTTAAACATCTGTGATTGTTCTCCAGTAAGTAAAGTTACAAGGCCTTTGATTTTATGTTATTTGTTTTTGTGTCTGATGTCATGTTTTGTCTGTATCAAAACTGAGCGCTCCTAAAATTAAAATTTAAAAATGGATCCAAATACTTTTATTCACGTGATTTAAAAGGGTTCAATTTAAGTGGGTAAACTAATAAAGTGAAATGTCTTCAGAAATAATTCGCAAGTCTCTAAGTAGTCAAACTAATGCAATGTTGATGTTAAACAATGTCTAATACTTTTCTTCAACAG